>NC_090269.1:24243128-24547771 GCF_040414725.1 Anabrus simplex | reverse complement strand
CAGGAAGAGGAGAGTTAATTTCCTTGATCACATAATAAGGATAGATAATGCCAGACTCACAAAACACATTTTTAACCATGTTTACGGGAGCAAGAATGACAATTAGATGGCAGAGATGGGAGTTACTACAGGTATAAAACAGGGCAGATCGTTTAGGAGATTGATGCAAAATCTCGAGGCTTTCCAGGAGAAAGAAAATAAGGAACGAAATAACATCTGGACAGAAGAGAGGAGGGAAAACACAGTGAAATAATGAAGAACTGTTGGAAAGCAAGAAGGGAAGCAGAAAACAAACGGAAATGAACGCAGTGGATTTTTACGTCGTCCTAAGATGACCAAAATCGATCCAAGAAATAATAATACTAATAGCAATCATTGATTTTACATCCCACTAACTACTTTTGCGGTTTTCGGAGACACCGAAGTTGCGAAATTTTGTCCCTCAAGTGTTCTTTTATGTGCTGATAAATTTACAGATTCTACGCTGGCGTCGTTAAGCATCTTGAAATACCATCGGACTGAGGCGAGATCAAACCCACCATCCTGGACTCAGAAGCCAGTCGTCTGAGCAACGCAGTTCACCATTGCTGCGAAAACTATAAAGAAGAGGGCTCATTTCTATTTTCGATATTTTGAAAATTATCTCTTTATTACACCTCGTGATACTGAAATACTCTCATATTTTACTTCCAAATGGAATTCTCATAATACTGGATAAAGGTGTGGGCAGTTCTCCCGCTTCCAAGATAAAAGGTTCAATTCCAGCTGATGTTAGTGGCACTGAAGGATGTTGAAATACAACAATTCCATGCCCCTAGCATCCTACACTTGAAAGAAGAACTCCTCTAGGATCAAACTCTGATTAACTAATGTATTTCAAAATTCAGAGCAATCTAAAGGACGTTAAACATACCATGTTATCCTAAGGGTACAAGCCCCGAAACAGAAGCTGGAACTCCTAGTTCCTTTCCTGTTAAATTTAGTCTTTTCCACACACTGCACAGGCCATTTACGTCTTACGTAATGAAGCACACGTCACAGCTCAGCTGCGGGTTCAAGAACTCGTTGTTTCGGCGTTCAGGATTTCACTTAGCATGCTTTGTAGTTCTGAGTCTGAGTGAATTCTTTATGTATATACTCATATGTTTGAATAATTCTGCGTTCTTTACATTTTGGGGTGAATTAGAGTTCTTCATCATACGTCATTGAAAATTTACTAATAAATTAATACAGAGAGGGAAAGGTAAGGTCACATGACTTGAAAATGAAGCACTGTATTTGTATTTAAAGTTGCTAGTGTAAGGAATAAACTAGAAAATAACAAAGGCTTTGGGAAATCCATACAATGTCGTTGCTCCTATAAATACCTCTACGTGATAATATTTCAGCTTAGAACTTTGACCAGAAAGGTTCTGTAATCTATGGTTTACTATTGCACGAACTATGTCAACCAGTTTTCGCTGGTGGTATATGTACTGCGGGTCGGTATTTCTTCCCTGAACACTGTCACAGAAAGGTATTTCGAGACGTAACGACGATATTTAAAATATTAAAGACTTCGACTACGATTAATTTATAAGCGCTTAAGTATGAAATAACTCCAGGGGTGTTTACCTAGATGTTAGGCTCTTTTAAACGACAAGCATCATCATCAATCAAATAACTCCAGTAAGAATATATCTTCATTAAGCTCGGGTTATCGGTGGCTAATCTCAAAACATATCTACATGGTACAAAAGTAAAGGAATGAGGCTAAATAATTATGAATATTAGCACAAAAAATATGTATACCTAGAAAGTTGAGGGAATTAAATATAATTTGAGTATCAAGAACAACTGAATTGGTTTGTATGTAACGCTACGACAATAATTTCTACCTTATACCTTTAAAAGCATAACAGAATCGC
This sequence comes from Anabrus simplex, assembly GCF_040414725.1. NCBI lineage: Eukaryota > Metazoa > Arthropoda > Insecta > Orthoptera > Tettigoniidae > Anabrus > Anabrus simplex. Next base: position 24,545,864 of record NC_090269.1, on the reverse strand, counting down.
AGACAGGATAGTTCGACAGCTTTTTTCCAATATAAATATGATGATAATAATAATAATAATAATAATAATAATAATAATAATAATAATAATAATAATAATAATAATAATAATAATAATAATAATAATAGAAGCATTATATGCCTCAGAAACTACTTCTCTTGGAGGCCACTCGAATACTGATGAAAGCGGAAATCAAGAACGAAACATCTTTAGGAAAATATATGGTCCCACTCATCTAAATGGCATTGGATTGAAAAGGAGGACTACACAACACAAAACCGCAGATTTTACCGATGCCGTACGTATGGACACATCTATGGAATGGACAATAATAGATTTACTAAAAAACTATTAAGTATAATCAATTAAAAGAAGATAAAGATCAAATAGGTGGAAGAAATTAAGCAGTTTTTACAAGAAAAACCGTTACAGAAGTTACCATTAAAACTCATTAAACTTCTTTGGAATTCTCGTGGAAATCACGCATTCGTTGAAAAAACTAAAAAGCCCACTGGTAAACAGTGGACAGAAGAACGGAAAAAGCACCACAGCGAAATCATTAGGATATTTTCGGAAACGGAGAAGAAGAAGAAGCCGTTATACCAAGCTAACAAGTTAAAACGTGCTCTTTAAATTGGCATAACGAAGAAAGAAAGAAAGAAAGAAAGAAAGAAAGAAAGAAAGAAAGAAAGAAAGAATAATAACTGTACCGGAGACACTCCATCTCCGGCAATTTAAACTGCGCGCCTTCTATAAGGCAATCTATGTAAATAAACTTGAACTGGTGTACTAAAATATACTTTGGTCTTCAACTGTTAGATGTCTCTACCATAGGTTTAATTGCTCCATCTAGCGGGGTAAACTATAATTAATACATAAATAAATTTGTACTTTTGGTGTTTGTAAACCTGTACCGAAGTTGTTAACATTTCAGCTGGTTCATCCTCGATTGTAATCATTCTATCAGATTATTTGGATATCTTTTCTCTAGCCAATTAAAACTGGGGCTTTGTACAAGAATCCAGCCTATCAGTAAAGAGTTCTGGAAGCTTCCCCTCAAAAATACTCTAAAAGCTGGGTGCTTTAGGGCCGGATGGTCTGAATTACTCTAGTTATTGTGAGTGCGGTGTGTCCATAAGGAGGCAGAGGTGCGGGCGGCGCTAGGAAGGCCCTGCAACTCAAGGCAATGGCAGGACTTTCATAAACATGTGATAGTTCCTGCGGATAGCTTGAGGAGAAGGTTTCGACCTCTTTTATTTATGTGAATTTCTAAATTTGGTGGCTTAAATTAGAATTTTCGGCAAGTCTGAGGACTATATTCTAATCCCTACTGGGAAATATGTAATGTAAGGAAACAAAGAGTGATTACCCTCTGTCTGTTCCCATTCAACTTGGCATAGTTTGACTATAATACAGTTTTCAAAACCTCTAAATTTCTTTAATCATATTTGGATTTCATATTTCTTACTTAGTCACCCCCGTGTAGAATAGGTTTAGCCTCTGTATCATTGGGACATAAGCCCACTTAGGGTATTAACTATTCCTATAAGGAGGACAAATGTTTCGCCTTCTAACCTTGTGTTTATGGTCAGTTATGTACAACCTTCTCTTTTTGCATTAAGGTCACTAACTGACCTGTTTATTCGATAATGGTTTCTGGTGTGAAGTTCCTTTAGGAACAGTAAGTTATAAACTGTTGAGCAATAGATCAGCCCACCTCGGGGCTACTTGGTGTAAATATTTTAATTGAGGACAACCGGTGTAACTTAAGTAAGAAATTGATGCCTCTGCGAGGCTGGACTATAGTACCGTTTGGAGCTCAGACTGCATATATGATCGGAGCAAAACATGCTCTTTGTAAAATATTGTTCCTGTCAAGAACAATAACGCTCTTTTCTACAGTACGTAAATCAACCAAGGTATTTCCAATTCTAAATTTTGTACCTGATTGTCAGTTTTTAAGTTCTCGTTATTGCTAGAGTAGGCGAGATCAATAATAGTGTTGTTATTCATTCAGATTCTCTATATATCAATTTTATATTAGAAAAAAGGAAAGAAGTAAAATTTCAAACTTTTTTGTGTTAAGTTCTGCTCTAGTTAATTCCTTGTCCGCCCATTCAACCCTCACGATTCCTACACCATTGTGAACCACGATATTTCCTTAACAACAACAACAACAACAATAATAATAATAGTGTGGCCTCCGGAGAGGCCTGGTGCACATTTTTCCAGTTGACGCCGGACAGGTGACCTGCTTTTAACGCCCACTGCTATGAGTTCTTAAGATGCTCTGGGGTCTGGGGTATTTTACTTTAAGATTAGTTCTTTAACGCGCTATGTATTAAAATAAATCGACTATTATAGGAATCACCTTCCTTTTGCTGATGAATCTCTGACATTTATATTCAGGTAGTTATTCAAAGTGCTTTCTTGCATACTGCGTGAACTAAAGCCATTTCTCTAATGCAATCCAATGAGAAAAAATACTACTTTTTCCTTTGTCAAAATCGAATGATCATAAATATGTCTTCCGGTCATGGCAACCCATCAACGGCTGCTAATTTCAGATGGCAACCAGCTATAAGACATAGCCAGCAGCGTTGCTAAGTAACATTGCCTGACCATCCATCCATACCTTACATCACTGCCTGCACGGTTGCTAGGTAACAATGTCCGATATCTTACATCACTGCCTGCACTGTTGCTATGGTTACACTTCCGTCACACATTTTGTCACGTTACGTTATACAAATTTTTGGATGACCCCCAGTCATAAGAGATATTTATGTCAAAATACTATGAATTGAAAAATTTTCTTAACAAGTACGGAAAATCACAATAATCATAAAACCGTAACTTAATAGTGATGCAAGCTTTTGGTCAAAAATACAAGCATTCTCACTCTGTTGGTGTCGAGCCTACCATTTTTGTCACGTGTGAGTCCTGCTGTGCTAAACAAATACTGTTGTTGGAGGTGTACATACATATTTCTCTGCTAGATTTCGTATCTACGGAAGACTTTGTACTTTAATAAGATATGAAAGGAAGTATCATACAGGGTCTCCCGTATAAACTAGGACCGTCGAAGCGACGTTTTTACACTCTGATATGTAAGCTTTAGTATGGGCGGTGCGCGCATATTTCTTGAAGTTGCAAGCAGCCTGCATGTGTTCGACCTCGTAAGCATCAGTCGCCAATCTGAATCTCAGCTAACAACTGGTGAGACGTTTAACATTGCAACACCGTATTATCGTACGTAAAAGTTCTGCATTCATTTTAATGGTCGTGTAAAGTCATAACCCTCGCTGTTGGTGTGCAGAAAATCCTAATGATGTTTATGAAATCCCTCATTATGATATGAAGACTGGTGTGTGGTGTTCTGTTAGTGCAAGACGAAAAAATGAGCCTACTTTTTCTTCGAGACGACAGCTAATAATAATAATAATAATAATAATAATAATAATAATAATAATAATAATAATAATAGTGTGGCCTCCGGAGAGGCGTAGTGCACATTTTCCTAGTTGACGCCGTATAGGCGACTTGCATTTAACGCCCACTGGAATGAGTTCTTAAGATGCTCTGGAGTCTGGGGTATTTTACTTTAAAATGAGTTCTTTAACGCGCTATGTATTAAAATAAATCGACTATTATAGGAATCGCTAGGTACCAAGATGATATGTTGACGCCATTCGTCCATCCGTTAACGGAAGAATAAAGATCACGTGGGTGGTTTCAACAGGGTTCAGCCCCTGCCCAAACAGTAAAAGATCCCCCTCTTATAGAAGTATTTCGATGGTTTTCTTTTAGAACCTCGTATGTCCAAATGTTCTTTCTACCCATTATATTCCTTAAGACTGGCCACGCCTCCCGGTTGCCTATATTTATAAGCAGTGCATCAGAACAATTTTCGCTGTGTTCATTTTCCTTTGCTGATGTCTAAAGGAAAATGGACCTTACCGTACCGTATTGTAGGGATGTTGATTGCATGGCAAATTTACACACTCCTACAGTATAATGTATTTAAGGTTCATTTTCCTTTACAGATTGGCAGAGGAAAATGACCATAACGAAAATTATTCTTTTGGACTGCATATACATGTGTGACTGTGAGGCGTGACCAGTCTTAAGGAATATAATGGATAGGAAGAGCATTCGGACTTACGAGGTTTTTAAAGAAAGCCATCGGTTTGCAGACAGAATGATCAGTGCTGGTCTATTTCTCTCCCGTTCTGTAGATCAAACAGTGTGTGATTTTTACTTCTAGACTAAACTGAAATAAAAATGCATCGAAGAAATCCTCACACATCGGAGGAACTGAAAGGAAACATTACAGTGGCAGAACTCACTCGAGTCAGTCAGAATGTGGTTACCAGATACAATGTCTGTATAACCCAGGAAGGACGACAGTTCCAGCATCTTTTGTAAGGTAAGATTTCAGATATGATTGTAAATACGCTTAAGGCAGGCGGCCGCGCGCGACTTAAGTTCGGCTGAGATTGCTGCCGTGGCGCAGAGTACAAAACAACCCCTGCAGTTCACGTTTCAGCGATTTCATCTTCAGAAACGTTAAATGACAATGAATTAATGTTGCCATTTTCTTGCATAATGCTACCCTACCAGCATCACATGCCAGTGCATTTTGCTGACTGCAAAGAATGGGTCACCTGAAATAATATTTAAAAACATAGCTTTATTATTTTAACGAGTATTTAAGTGCAACCCATCATTTCGCCAAACAATAAGCGAGTTGGCCGTGCGGTTAGTGTCGCGTAGCTGTAAGCTTGCATTCGGTAGATGGTGGGTTCCAATCCCACCGTCGGCAGCTCAGAAGATGGTTCCAGTGGTTTCCCATTTTCACACTAGGCAAATTATGGTGGGGGGTAAGGGTAAGGCAATTAAGCCTATGGCCACTATCTGCTCAATCCTAGCCCTTTACCATCCATGCAACGTCGAAAACCTTTGATGTGTTAGTGCCACGTTAAACCACTAGCAATAAATAAATAAATAAATAAATAAATAAATAAATAAAAAAAATAAATAAATGAAATTCGCCGAAGGTTTGAATACACAGCACATTAAAACGAAGTTACAATCTTACCTCTTCAGGTGTAGATTTACGACCCTCCTCTTGTGTAACAAGTTGCAGCAGTGAGAGCACTCGAGCTGCAAAAAGCTCGTCATTTTAAGCGAGGATCCAACAGCGTTCTGTGGACTATATTTCATTTTCCTCGTTGTTTTTGTACAGCATATTAATTTCATCCATCAATGACTATATTAACGTCAGATTTCCTGATCCACTGTGTGATGGTTTCTGAGGATGAGGTATGACAATAGGGTTTGTCTCGGACACTGTCACTGAAGAATAACTTACGACGAATGTTGCTTGATCAAAATAATGTATAATGTACAGTATTTACCAATAAATATTTATGTAGTCATTCCAATACCCTAAGGTTTACTAAATAGGTGAGATCGGCACAATCGAAAACAATGATTCTCTACTATTCTGGAAGTATATTTTGCACATAGAGAGTTTAATGAGGCTGATACTGCGACTCTATGAAGGACAGACCACGCCGGTAGATATCGGGCGAAGTATCCAGACAGCAAAAATCAGGAAGGGTGTAAAGGAGGGTTGCTCTCCCTCACTGTACCTTTTAATGTAATCATTGAAGAAGCCATAAGTTTAGGGCAAATACCGAAGGACTTAAAATAAATAGACACCATACCCAATGCATTCGATCTGCAGATGACAGCAATTGTAGCAGACATCGAGAAGGATTTGTCCAAGATGCTGGATGTAGTGTCATTAGCATTGTCAGATTCACGCTTAAACATTAATGTCAAGAAAACTAAGGTATTAGTTGTGAGTAAATATCCTGAACGAGTTCATCCAACATCAATCTTATTCACAAAATAGTGGAACAAGTCACCAGTTTCTCTTATCTAGGAAGTGATGATGAATGATAGCAGTTGCAAAAAAGTGATCAAAATGTGAATAGCGCTTGCCGAACAGGCGTTTATTAATAAGAAACATATTTTGATCAGTACAAATTTAGATTTTCGAATTAGGAATAAATTTATGATTTCTTTTGTTTAGAGTGTGCTATTGTATGGCTGTGAATCTTGGACAATTAGAGATCATGTCTGGAAACGTCTGGAAGCATTCGAGATGTGGGTCTGGAGACGAATGCTACGTATTGAAAAGAGAACAAACAAAAGCGTTCTGCAAGAAATCCAAAGGAAGAAAGAACTGATGCTAAAACTACAGAGAAGATGAGCTAAATTCACTGGCCACATCTTGCGACATAACACATTTCTTGCCAATCTTCTGGAATGAAAAATCACGAGTAAAAATGGACCAGGACGACCTAGGAAATATTTCCTTCAAGATTTGAAGGGAAATGAACGTTAAAAATAGTATATTGTAGGAGTGTGTAAATTCGCCATGCAAACAACATCCCTACAATACGGTACGGCAAGGTCCATTTTCGTTTACACGTTAGCATAGGAAAATGAACACAGCGAAAATCACTCTGATAAACTGATTAAATAAATACAAGACCAGGAGGCGTGAACAGTGTGAATTAATATAGTGGGTAGAAAGAACATTTGAACATACCAGGTTTTGAAAGACGGATGACGTTTTCAACAAAATAAACGGTGATACGTAGCCTTTGGTTGTTATTGATGTCTACAAATCCGTCTTTACAGTTATGCTATCTGAATTTCGGAGCTCATCTTTGACTCTTGTTTCTACTGCTTGATACAGTTCTGGGACGATGACACTTGGATATTTGCTTATGGGTAGGCATTATATAGACTACGTTCAAGGTGCTGAATCAACTCCTGAAATCCTTTATGTTCTACAACGCTAAATGGCAGGTTGTCTTTGCATATCGATGGCTTTCTTTAAACATCTCGTAAGTCCGAATACTCTTCCTATCCACTATATTCCGTAAGACTGGTCACGCCTCCCATTCACATATTTATATGCAGTCCAAAAGAATAATTTTCGTTATGGTCATTTTCCTCTGCCAAGTTGTAAAGGAAAATGAACCTCAAGTACATTATACTGTAGGCGTGCGTGAATGTGCCATGCAATCAACATCCCTACAATACGGTACAGCAAGGTCCATTTTCCTTTAGACATCAGCAAAGGAAAATGAACACAGCGAAAATTATTCTGATGGAATGCATATAGATATACACTGACTGACAGAGCAAATGCAACACCAAGGAGGAGTGGTTCGAAAGGGATGAAAGTTGGGGAAAAAACAGAGACGGCACGGACGAATAATTGATGTTTATTTCAAACCGATATGCAGGTTACACAATGCGCACGGCATCGACTCAGTAGGATGTAGGACCACCGCGAGCGGCGATGCACGCAGAAACACGTCGAGGTACAGAGTCAATAAGAGTGCGGATGGTGTCCTGAGGGATGGTTCTCCATTCTCTGTCAACCATTTGCCACAGCTGGTCGTCCGTACGAGGCTGGGGCAGAGTTTGCAAACGGCGTCCAATGAGATCCCACACGTGTTCGATTGGTGAGAGATCCGGAGAGTACGCTGGCCACGGAAGCATCTGTACACCTCATAGAGCCTGTTGGGAGATGCGAGCAGTGTGTGGGCGGGCATTATCCTGCTGAAACAGAGCATTGGGCAGCCCCTGAAGGTACGGGAGTGCCACCGGCCGTAGCACATGCTGCACGTAGCGGTGGGCATTTAACGTGCCTTGAATACGCACTAGAGGTGACGTGGAATCATACGCAATAGCGCCCCAAACCATGATGCCGCGTTGTCTAGCGGTAGGGCGCTCCACAGTTACTGCCGGATTTGACCTTTCTCCACGCCGACGCCACACTCGTCTGCAGTGACTATCACTGACAGAACAGAAGCGTGACTCATCGGAGAACACGACGTTCCGCCATTCCCTCATCCAAGTCGCTCTAGCCCGGCACCATGCCAGGCGTGCACGTCTATGCTGTGGAGTCAATGGTAGTCTTCTGAGCGGACGCCGGGAGTGCAGGCCTCCTTCAACCAATCGACGGGAAATTGTTCTGGTCGATATTGGAACAGCCAGGGTGTCTTGCACATGCTGAAGAATGGCGGTTGACGTGGCGTGCGGGACTGCCACCGCTTGGCGGCGGATGCGCCGATCCTCGCGTGCTGACGTCACTCGGGCTGCGCCTGGACCCCTCGCACGTGCCACATGTCCCTGCGCCAACCATCTTCGCCACAGGCGCTGCACCGCGGACACATCCCTATGGGTATCGGCTGCGATTTGACGAAGCAACCAACCTGCCCTTCTCAGCCCGATCACCATACCCCTCGTAAAGTCGTCTGTCTGCTGGAAATGCCTCCGTTGACGGCGGCCTGGCATTCTTAGCTATACACGTGTCCTGTGGCACACGACAACACGTTCTACAATGACTGTCGGCTGAGAAATCACGGTACGAAGTGGGCCATTCGCCAACGCCGTGTCCCATTTATCGTTCGCTACGTGCGCAGCACAGCGGCGCATTTCACATCATGAGCATACCTCAGTGACGTCAGTCTACCCTGCAATTGGCATAAAGTTCTGACCACTACTTCTTGGTGTTGCATTTGCTCTGTCAGTCAGTGTATGTCCGGGAGGCGTGACCAGTCTTAAGGAATATAATGGGTAGGAAGAACATTTGGACATACGAGGTTTTAAAAGGAAGCCATCGATATAAAATTATCTATTTTCCTGGCAATTACCTTGGATCGATTATCTTCCGATTTAAGTTAGGATTTACTGTCCAAAATATATGTGAGAGCATATTGGCTAGTATTTATGAGTAGTCTTTTATGATGATTTTGATGACGGTGATAGCAAGGACAATGGTTTCGAAATGGAGTGAACAGGAAAAGGCTCTTCGACAGCCATTTCTGCACTTGTTACATATTCTCCGTTTCGATTTTTGGCATGTTGGAATGTTCATTTTCAGTGAAAAAAAAATGAATGAACTGAGGTGACATGCTTCTTCAGGTTGATGGTGTCATGAGATTTTCCTTTCGCGAGAAACTAATAATAATAATAATAATAATAATAATAATAATAATAATAATAATAATAATAATAATAATAATAATAATAATAATAATAATAATAATAATAATAATGTTTTTGTTTCTTGCACCCCACTAACTACTTCTGACTGTCTTCGGAGAAACCAAGGTGCAGGAATTCTTTCACTTGCCAGTAAATTTACCGACACAAGCTTGACGTATTTGGGCCCCTTTAAATACCACCGGACTGAGCCAGGCTCGAACCTGCTAAGTTGGAGTTAGAAGGCCAGCGCCTCAACCGTCTGAGCCACTCAGCCCGGCGGATTACTTTTGTTATGTACGTGGTACGTCGATAAGTTCGATAAGTGCCTTCTTCTTTTTCTTGATCGTTATTGGACTCCGCTTTGCCTCCGTCTAGTTACTGATGTCTTTGATTTCAAAAAATCCAACGTGGAGAACAATATTGAATATCTTGTTTACTATTTAATTTGCATACCTTTTAAAGGCAGTTATTATTGATGGAATATCGCGGCTCCTATGCCAAAACCGATAATGTGAAAATGCTCTTCCTATCCATTATTTCCCTTAAGACTGGTCACGCCTCCCAGCCACATATTGATATGCAGTCCATCAGAACAATTTTAGTTGAGTTCATTTTCCTTAAGCAAATTATACTGTAGGAGTGTGTAAATTTGCCATGCAATCAACATCCCTAAAATACGGTACGGTAAGGTCCATTTTCCTTTAGACATTAGCAAAGGAAAATGAACACAGCGAAAATTATTCTGGTGGACTGCATATAAATATATGTCCGGGAGGCGTGACCAGTCTTTAGGAATATAATGGGTAGGAAGAACATTTGGACATACGAGGTTTTAAAAGAAAGCCGTCGGTATAGAGACTGGCGAGAAGTGCCATCCAGCGTGGTGCACATAACATTGTGACGGACAGGGTAAACACGCTACGGCCAATAGAACGTTGTCAGTGTGAAATCTGATGTCACACCGTTATAGAGTAGCATGTCAACATCATTTTTTGCCATAAATTAGGTAAAACTGTGACGGAGACGCACTAAATGTTAGTGCAAGTTTACGAAAGAGAAGCCATGAACAGAAAATAAAATGTTAAAAAAAATCACGGGTGGCCTGTAAGAACCCTTCATTATAATAAAATTTCGCTTTGGGAAAACCGAATAATCATGTGTCTGAATAAAATGTGTGACCCCATGTTACCTACCAGCCGTGCGGATGTATTGATGGATGGCCATGTCATACACATTCATGGCCAGGTACTGTTGCTAGGTAACATCGCGTCACACATTTTCTTACATGATAAAATTTCGTTACACAAATTTTCGGATGACCTCCAGTGTGATCTTTACGTCGTAAGTGTAACAATACTTGAAACAACATCACAAGCAGAGCTTTCAGAGAGTTAATAACTGCGGGAAAATAGTTGCATTCGTCCGTATCAAACAAATCGTACTCAGATTCCAAATCAAAGCACAATACGGTTCTAATTTCATCGGCGTAGGCTCCTTATACAAAAACATTCACATCATTAAATTATTTGTCCTGCCAAGATTTAGAATGTTAAACTAGTAGTATTTCTTGTAATATTTCCTTTCCATGGAATTGCTTGTTGTATTCTTGTAGTAGTAGTAATAGTTTTTGTCGTTGTTGTTGGGTAATTATGATATCACTTGTAATGTTAAGTTCGTAGTAAGCTCAACCTATTGCATTGTAAGCCGTAGTGTTAAGCGCTGGAAATACATAATGATGGCTCTCTTTTAAGACCTCGTATGTCCAAATGTTCTTCCTACCCATTATATTTCGTAGGACTGGTCACGCTTCCCCGTTTTATACTGTATATACGCAGTCCATCAGAAGAATTTTTGTTGCCTTCATTTTCCTATGTTAGTGTGTAAAGGAAAATGGACCTTACAGTACCGTATTGTAGGGATGTTGTTTGTATGGTGAATTTACGACCTCCTACAGTATAATGTATTTAAGGTTCATTTTCCTTTACAAATTAGCATAGGAAAATGAACACAATGATAATTATTCTGATGGACTGCATATAAATATGTGACTGGGAGGCGTGTCCAATATTAAGGAACATAATGAATAGGAAGAGCATTGGGATTTACGAGGTTTTAAAAGAAAACTATCGATAAGTTGTGTGTGAATTTGTATGTGATGATTCTGGATTTAGAATGTTAAACTGGTTAAACTAGTAGCAGGCTATTTCTTATAATATTTTCTTCCCATGGAATTGTTTGTTGTACTCTTCTTGTTGTACTTGTTGTTTTTGTTGTTGTGTAATTATATTTTAACTTTACTTTATTATCACATTTCCGTAAGTGACCATTGCCGCCGGGATATTTCCCAATTGTGATATATATGTTAAAATAATAATAATGATAAAGACGGCTGCTACCCAGTCAGATAGCCACTTCGGCAGCGTCACGGTATCCTCAGTCGTATTGGTTGGCTTTATTGACCGTCCCCACTGCCTCTCATGTCAATTATCTCCTCAAAGGAGGGAGTGAGCCTCGTTCTATCTCTCAGACAGGAATTGAAATCCTTGTATGAACCGGTATTGAAACATGAGGCCACCAGCAGACATTCTACTTCTATACAACACGGCTGACTGGAACACTACTTTATTTAGTAGTAGCCCGAAGGTAGGTTTGATCCTCAACAGTTCCGTCATCAGCTGTCATAGATGAACTAGGCATCACTGAGGAGGAATATTAGGAGTTAAATAGTTTCCCGTTGCTTTCCTCACGGAGCCAGAAGATGCTATTGAATGTCAGTCTGCCAAAACCTCTGAAATTCACGTACCAACCAACCCTATGAGCGACATTTTCAAGCCATTCATAACAGGGACTGGCTGCATTAGGAATGGCATTACTATCATTTATCATATTTCAGGCACTTTCATATTGTTAAAGCCAAGAATGAGAACCTCAGACAGGTCAATGAAAGTATTAACTATTTTCTAGTCCATATTAGAAGACAAAATTCACTGTAAACACTAGGTATCATATGCAAATGCAGTACGACTTATAAGTTACCCGAATTAATTAAACTTTCTGTAGAAACACTGCTGAATGTAGATTTGTAACTTACGCACTGAAGCTTCTGAGGCAACGTCTCTAAACTGGAATCCACATATTGATCATTTACATTCGAATGGTTTTCTTTGAATAAAAGGAAAAGAAAGTGGAAACTGTTTTACTTGGGATCCTACTGCACAAGGCTGGGATTACAGGAGAGGAGAAAAATTCCGACACTTTCAATAAAAACACATTTTTTCGGTTGATATTTATCTTTATATAATGTTCTTCTTTTTGTTTCTTTTTTATAACATCAATAACATCCATACGCACAAACCATTTTCGCTTTTATATAATATGTAAATGTATATAATACAATATGTACAATGTCATTACATGCAAATCACACATGCGCTGGTTGAGGTCAGGTAGATGCTGGAATCTTGCCATGTCACTGTGTACGTCTCTGTTTACTGTTGTGTAATCACTTCTCCACTGCAAAATTTGATTAAGTACTGTATGCTCACAATATTTATTTAGAACTATTTAAAAACTTACTATCTATTTTGGATGTAGATTGAAATAATGAGGTTCTGATAATTAGATCCTGAAATTTTTGACAGTAATAGGTGAGAGCTCAAACTAATTTGGTTATTAGGAAGTTTCGCTTAGACCGGTCTTCCATAATGTAGTGAGAGCCACATAAATTCTAGGTGTTCTGTTGGGCCTTACCCCTTATGTTCATGCAAAACTCATAGCATAACCAATGTGCTGACTAGAGTATACTTGTTACTTCTAGTGTTCTGCTGGGCCGTACCCGTAATGTTTATGCAAAACTCATAGCATAATCATTATGCAGACTAGAGTATACTTGTTACTTCTAGAGTTCTGCTGGGCTTACCCCTAATGTTCATGCAAAACTCATAGCATAACCAGTGTGGAGACTAGAGTAAACTTTTACTTTTAGGTTTCTGCTGAGCCGTACCCCTAATGTTTATGCAAAACTTATAGCATAACCATTGTGCAGACTAGAGTGTACTTGTTACTTCTAGTGTTCTGCTGGGCCGTACCCCTAATGTTTATGCAAAACTCATAGCATAACCATTGTGCAGACTAGAATATACTTGTTACTTCTAGAGTTCTGCAGAGCCGTACCCCTAATGTTTATGCAAAATTCATAGCATAACCATTGTGCAGACTAGAGTACATCTTGTTACTTCTAGGGTTCTGCTGGGTCATCCCCCTAATGTTTATGCAAAAATCATACAATAAACATTGTGGAGACTGGAGTATACTTGTAATTTCCTGCAGTAAGTTTGCATTCCAATCTATTACTACTTAAAAATCCGGCTTCTACTGATTTTTTTGCGTTTATATTAATAAATACCCGTTACTTTGTAACCATGGCAAGAAAGATTGGCTAGAGGGATTTTGTACTCACGTAAAAGGCAGCTTAGAATGCACGATAAATGACCCGTAAATAACTTTAATAACAAAATTTGAAGATATGTATGGTTATAATTCCCCCCTTTCACCTGATCAACTGTTATCTGTTCTGAAATTTGCAACTATTCCATTTTACCATTGAAATAGTTTGACATTTTCTAAGGTGATAGGACCAGCTTTACGTAATTTAACATCTTCCCCCTCAAGAAAGAGCTCATTCATTTGAAAATTTCTACTTTTTTTGTTGGGCATATATTCTATTACATTGAAGAAACGAAGAAATTACAAAAATGGTGTCAAATTGCCATATGGGAAAATCAAATGACCATAAATACAGGATGACCCAAAAGTCTGTTAACATTTGACGAGGCAATATTCCACGGAATATCGGAGGTAGAGAAGTAATATTTGACACACATGATTGGCATGACATGGGGTTTTATTGACATCAGAAAAAGTACACATAATGACCAACAGATGGCGCTGGACAGCAACACGTCAGGTACAAATGGCCACACATACTTTACATGATATGGGGTTTTATTGACACCAACAACGAGTGCACAAACAGGCCAAGAGATGGACAGCAATAATAAGTTATGATGCCATGCCAATCTTGTGTGCCAATTATTACCATTCTACCTCCAATATATCGTGGAGTATTGCTTCGTCAAATGTTAACGGACTTTTGGGTCACCCTGTATAACATATGTCTCTCGGGCACGGCCATCCACTAACGGTTGCTAATTTCGGATGACCACCAGCCATAAGACATAGCCTGCACGTTTGCTAGGTAACACTCTCCATACTTTACATCAGCCTGCATGCTCACACTTCCATCACACATTCTTTAAATGTTAAAAAAAAAAATTCTTAACAGGCAAAGTAATTTGAAAATGTTTACTTATTGTGCATATCATCGCTGCCGGGAGAAAACCTCCTATGTATTAGAACTTTGGCCGGTAAGGTTCTGTCATTTAAGGTGCAATGTTGTGCGAATATTTTCAAAGCATTCTCGCTTTTCATTATGTATGTTCTGCGGGTCAGTATATCTCCAAAAATATTATCACAAAGGAGATTTTGTCCCGGCAACGACGATATATTCTATTCCTATGAAGAAAGGAAAAAAAAAAAGAAAGATTACAAAAATGGTGTCAAATTGTCATATGGTAAAATCAAATGACCACGAAAATCGTGAAATTAAGCAATTTCCTCAATTGTGCCAAAAGTTGAATGGCTAAAGGGCCCAAAAATATTTCAAATTGTGAGTCTTTAATATCTCTTTCAAACTAAAAAAAATCGGAAATCACTTCTGGAAAACAGAATAAAATCGCTTGTTTCGTTACCCCTTTCGTTTTTGATTCAAATCCTAGTCAAATTAACTTATTTACATAATTCTTTCTGTAATGTGTTCCTTGGTTCAATACCCTCAGGAGTTTTTGGACGTTTTGAAAAATGTCCACACCGAATGTAGTTATAAGGGCTTAAGTGAAACTGCATTGACTTAGATTAGCGCTCGTTGTGGTGCTTAACTGAAACAATGCATTGAATCACATTAGCGCTCGTGGTGGTAGAAAAAGGCAAACTGCTAATTTAATCGACCAGCTAACGATGATTAAGAAAAGGATTCTAATTATTAGGAATAAATGAAGAATATATCCTCATACTTTACTATATTTTATTTACCGGAAATTCGTAGCTCTTATCCCTAGAATGTTTTCAATATTGAGTTGTTTGCCTAAAGGGCCAGAACTGTGGATTTTTATACACTGTTTCGTTGCACAAGTTTCCGGACGCCCCAAGTTCTACGACGTATTTATATCGAAATTAGAATGTATCGTCTGTTTTCAAACGATAAACTTGTAGTGGAACTCTTACGAAAACCTATGTGTTGAACTTCTGAAACTGGACAATGGGAAGGCATATGAGAAAAGATTAGGGTGACTAGGGGAGAAGAGGTGGAGCTTAAATGGAAGGCAGCACCCTTCTATAGGTTTCTTTTATTTCACATACAGAGCACTAGATGTTGCTATTGGCTGGAAAGATATTGGACGCGCTGCATACAGGTAAATGTCAGTTATTTATACCCAAGTGTAGAGCAGGTTGTCCCTTAGTACACTGCAGTTCACCTTCAACATACATCAGTTGTTGAATAAGTTATGTTGTTAATTATGGAGATAGTGTACTTGCTGTTATTGTTGACGACGAATTACGAATTCAAGAGTTGCTTTTACTTAACTCGTGTGTTTTTCAGTGCCGACCACGTGACTGATTATTCAGTGTTGAGTCCTTCGGTTCAGAGAAACCCGGGTTCAATTCTCGGCCGGATGGAGGAATTTTAATTGCATCTGATTAACGCCTCTGGTTAGGGTACTGGGTGTTTGTATTTGTCCCAACACTTTACTCTTCATATAGCGTTCGTGTACCGCACTACCTACTACCACGGAAATATCCCTCCACATAGAGTTAGCGTCAGCAAGGTCATCCAGCCGTAAAACTGGGCGAAATCAACATGCGCTTCACAGTTCGCGATCGCGACCCCAGAGGTGTGAGAAGAGGGTAGAAGAAGAAGAAGACGTATGAAGCCTATATAACTTTTATCGCAATAGTCTAGTGAAGTTATGAACTTCAGGTAACTGAACTTAAGACTGGGATAAGTTACTTCTTTAAAATTTGACTTGGGAAAGTGAGTAAAATCTCTACATCGCTTCAAGGAAAAACTATGAAAGTAACCGAAGTTTGAGTCTGAACTACCCGATTTTAGCTTCCAATTTCAGTCGCACAGGGATTAAAACTTGTAGTCAAACAAGAAAATTTGCCCTTTTGACTATCAAGTTGATAAATGTTTCGTTTACTCGTGTGATACGTTGCTTAAACGTATAACATTGGTAAAGAAACATGAAAAATAAAATATATTTCCTGAGCTTGAAACACGTAGCTGTTGGGTGATATTCATAGTTCAAATAATAACAGGCTCCTGTTTCACTGTGTTCCGTTAGCTGCCGATTAGTTACTTCTAAAAAGTACACAGTACTACAAAGACGGTAGAAAAATATTTTTAGCGAGGGAAACTGGGTTTCTGAGTTAGATGATACACTGCAACAATCTATGTTGTAAGCCATTGGCTAATTTCAAAGTATATGCCATTGTGCTGTAAATTATTTAAAATGTATTTATTTATTTATTTATTTATTTATTTATTTATTTATTTATTTATTTATTTATTTATTTATTTATTTAAGAATACCGATGGGGTGAACGCGAGGTAATTTTCATCAGAGAATCTCAGTTTTTAATATGTAGGGACTACAAAGCTCCTGTCTGCCTAAAATATTCTCAGGTTCGGGTAAGAGATCTCACTCACAATGCTGAACTCATATTATAGAATTTGTGAAAAAAAGCGGTTTACCAAGTGGCAATCGTCATCATCATCATCATCCATTTACACATTAGACCTAGTGGCCTGCTACGATTATATAAAGCATTCTCTTATCAACGTTTCACTGGAAGGCGGATGGATATTGTTCCTTTAGGGGAGTATTGAGAATTTATCTGGAAAATATTCTTGCATCTATTCTTCGAACATGATTTTTCTGTAGGCCTACCTATATATTGTGCTGTTTATTCAATTAGTTCCTTCAATACAGTTTCATTTCTTGTATGAACCCATCAAGTATATCTCCACTGTTCATCGCATTACAGGTAATTCTAGTAGCATCATTTTTCTTTACTAACCATGCTCCACTTCCTTAACGTAGCATTAAGGTTTTATATACACGTATATGCGGGTATTTCTTGGAACTAAGGATAGACTCATAACCTCATTTAATTTTTTTGTTTGTTACATGATTTTATTTTGGAAGTCAGTTCCCTATCAGGAAGACAATATATAGCCCAGATAATTAAAATCATTTACTTTTCCAGTACATCGTTTAAACAAAGTTTGCTTGGAATAATTTCTTTTTCTTTAAAATCCATCATTTTAGTGTTCAGTTTCAATGTACCCATATTATACTTGAATGCATTTTTGTGGAAATTGTGGACTTATCGTCGCAGGTCATCTTCTGTAGGGGCAATTAATGCAACATCATCTGCGAACAAGATAGCATCTAACTTCAGGCTTTTATATGCATTTAGTTACGCTTCTCTTGTCTTCAGTCTTTCATAAGAGTATTAATGTAAATTATAAATAGCAGAGGGAAAATTCCACATGCTTGTCTGACACCTCTACTAATTGATTTCCATTCTGTCTGTATAACACCAACTGATATTAAATTGCTCTGATACACCTTGAGTATATTATGCAAAATATGTTGATTGACACAGTCTTTAGTTTAAATATCCATTAATTTACACCTGTTTGCTTCGTCGAATGACCGTCCGTAATCAATGAATTCAATATGTGTTCCGATATTTAATTCTCTACCCATTTCTGTTATGATGTTCACTGTAAAATAGGATCAACGTTTACGAAATCCATTTTTTTCATCTCCAATTTTACCATCGTAGTATTTTTAAAGATTATTTTTAGTATCATCATCATCATCATCTGTTTACCCTCCAGGTTCGGTTTTTCCCTCGAACTTAGCGAGGTATCCCACCTCTACCGCCTCGTGGGCAGTGTCCTGGAGCTTCAGACTCTTGGTCGGGGGATACAACTGGGGAGTATGACCAGTACCTCGCCCAGGCGGCCTCACCTGTTATGCTGAACAGGGGCCTTGTGGAGGGATGGGAAGAGTGGAAGGGATAGGCAAGGAAGAGGGAAGGAAGCGGCCGTGGCCTTGAGTGAGGTACCATCCCAGCATTCGCCTGGAGGAGAAGTGGGAAACCACGGAAAACCACTTCCAGGATGGCTGAGGTGGGAATCGAACCCACCTCTACTCAGTTGACCTCCCGAGGCTGAGTGAACCCCGTTCCAGCCCTCGTACCACTTTTCAAATTTCGTGGCAGAGCCGGGAATCGAACCCGGGCCTCCGGGGGTGGCAGCTAATCACGCTAACCACTACACCACAGAGGCGGACTATTTTTAGTATACTGGTGTAAATCCTGTCGGCCGAGTTCAAGAGTGACAATATGTATGATGATAAAATAGGAAATATATCCACATGCACATTTGAAGACTACGGCACAGCCTTCTCCATAAGATTAAGTCTTCGGGACCGCCGGTAACGTCAGTCTCATTGCCAACACGATAAGTTGGTATAATAAAAATCGCCCGGGCTATTATGGCGTGGTCCGCTCCTCTCATTTCTTCCAGACGTTGGTTATAAAACGGCTGTGGTCTTAATTAAGGTACAGCCTGGTGGGAAAAATGGAAACCGCGGAAAATCATCTTCAGGCCTCCCAGTGGTGGGATTCGAACCCATTATCTTGTCTGGAAGAAATGAGAGGAGTGGACTACGGCACAATAGCCCGGAAGATTTTTATTATATTGACACCGGCCGTGAAAGCCTTCATATTTTAACGATAAGTTGGTGTTTCAATAATTCAATATTGAAAGATATGAGCAGCCGAAGTTGAATTTCCAAGTTCTCGTGAATGCATCTATAATTAGTCCAGGTAGGGCCTATGAAAAACGTTTGACTGAAGGGATCATATTTTATTCCGTGCCTGATGGGGTTCAGAAATTCTGAAGGATTTATTTACAGGTTGTACTGTATAAACCTATGTTTAATAGAATCTACTTACACTTTATTCATTTATACCCACATTCAGGAAATGTGTTATTGAATACAATAATTAGTTTATAATTAATATGTTATAAGGCAGGCAAGCGAGCAAGCAATATTACATGACTCATGATGGTACGATCATAGTTACGGGCTTTCCATTTTAATGTTGAATCCGAAGAGCTGAAACATAAGTTTTCAATGCAGAAATCTGCTCATTCCCATTATAAGCACCGAAGTTCAATAATTATATTCCTAAATAAGACGCGGAAAGTAAAGCTTAACCAACTACGAAAGTAGGTCGTTAAATTAATTTGATGCACTTTCGAAATTTATAGTCAAAATGAATAGCTTAATAAAAAGAAAAGTTTACGCAACATAAATAATATTGTACCTATATAAACGTAGTGAAAAGTGATTTGATACAACCTGAGGATGTTCTTGTAGAACGAAACATGTCATGCGTGTGTGCGTGTGTGTGTGTGAGAGAGAGAGAGAGAGTTACTTGTTTAACGTCGCACTAACACATCGCAGGTTTTAGGCGACGGAAGGATGGAAAAGGGCTAAGATTGGTAATAAAACGGCTGTGGTCTTAATTAAGGTACAGCGTAGTGGGAATAGGGAAACCGCGGAAAATCATCTTCAGGGCTCCCGATGGTGGGATTCGAAACCACTATCTTCGATTATAAAGTAGAATTTTACAGATAGATTATAGCACGTTAAGTGTTGTAATTCGTGTTTCTACAGACTAGAAAACTTCAAAGTTATATTAACTGTTTCGACACTAAAAAAAGAAAATAAAATTCCATTGCCGCAAATTTAAATTTATTTTACTGACTAACAAATATGCACAGTGTGGGATCTCTGGGCTTACTACACTCCACCGTCAGAATGCAACAATGACTGTAGATGGTTTTGAACTGAATCAAACGATGTATTGAATATCTCCGAGCTGATTGTGCTGAATGCGTTTTATATAAGTGAGGTGTGTTCTAATTGAAGTGAAATGTTGGCAGTGGTGAATTCAAACGTTTAAAATACAGACGGCAATAAATTAGGAATAAATCATAGTGTAGAATATTTATTAGGTATTTTAAATATGAAAATCAGCGTAAAATGAAATCGGAAGATATATTCAGTAGATGTACAGAAAACGCACTGTAGCCAAGATACATAGTGATTCAGATGACAGTCACGTAGTTTATTTAAGAGATACGTATAGTCATGAAACCGAATTAAAGCACTGTAATTGAGCTAGCTGCCCGTGCGGTTAAAGTCGCGTAGCTGTTAGCTTGTATACAGAAGACGTTGGGTTCGAATTCCACAGTCGGCAGCCCTGAAGATGGTTTTCTGTGGTTTCCTATTTTCACACCGGGCAAATGATTAAGGCCACGGCTGCTACCTTCCCAGTCCTAGCCCTTTCCCTTTCTTGTATCTCCAAGAAACTTCGATGTGTTAGTTCCAGGATAAACCACTAGCAAATAAATAAATAAATAAATAAATAAATAAATAAATAAATAAATAAATAAATAAATAAATAAATACACACTGTGCGGAATAACTGCAAAGGGAAAACACACGGAGGCCTAAATCTTAAACAGGATAAATTAGTGCAGTGAGAATTATCTATAGTAACCAGTTATGAAATGTTCTAGCATTTAGGCCTATCTCAAGTGTATATGGATAAAACCGGGGAATACGACACGCAGCTCCAGTAGACTTACCGAGATCCGACTTCCTAGTTCTATTGACGAGCGTGAATTACTCAGCTAAGAATATGTATAAAATTCCTTATATTTTCAAGGATTTTACCGATATACGCGAGCATTTTTCATAAAGTATTAGGTCTGTGCACAGATAACATGACATAGCTTAAGTTGTGGTTTCTTCCGCGACTGTCACGAAATCGTTCCTTGAACGGAGAATTAAATAAGAAAGAATCTGTTTTTACAGACATTCTCCCAGGAACTCGCACGCTTTTATAAATTGGCAGAATGTTTAAATTTCATGAACTATATTCAGATAAACATCCTTGATAAGTGAAAAATATCCTTCGAACTATAACTCCAAGACGACTTCAGAGGAGGAGACTGTTAGTCGTTGCCTTCTGTTCTCTGGATAGTGGGTTCGATCCTGGATGAGGTCAATGGCATTTCAAAGGTGTTTGAATGCTACATCCGCATGACGCTGGCTTCTGGCACGTACAAGAATTCTAGCAGCACAAAGTTGCGACGCCATAGTGCTGTATTCCTTAACATGAAGAGGCGCCAAAGGATGATTATTATTATTATTATTATTATTATTATTATTATTATTATTATTATTATTATTATTATTATTGAGCCTCCGTAGCTCAGGCGGCAGATCACCGGCCTCTCACTGCTGAGTTCCGTGCCTCAAATCCCGGTCACTCCATGTAAGATTTGTGTTGGAAAAAGCGAAGGTGGGACAGGTTTTCCTCCGGGTACTCCAATTTTCCAGCAACACTCTCCAATATAATTTTATTTCATCTGTCAGTCATTTATCATCGCCCCAGAGGAGTGCGACAGGCTTCGGCAGGCGACATGATTCCTATCCCCGCCGCTATATGGGGGCTTTATTCTATCAATTCCTGACCCGGTCGAATAACTGGAAACAGGCTGAGCATTATTATTATTATTATTATTATTATTATTATTATTATTATTATTATTATTATTATTATTATTATTATTATTATTATTATTAGGCTACTATTATTATTAATACCATCTACGCTAACTGCTGTGATAGAGGAAGAGTATTTCAACGTAGAATGAATATTTAGCGATGTAAACATATGCCTGTCTGATGAGAATAGGACCATGCTATTCACTAACAGTTCTCAAGAAGTGTGATGGAGAATCTGATGCTTTTTATAGTGAATGCACCAGTCGAAGAACCCAGGATTAGAAGTATATTTCTTGACAAATACTTACATTTTACGATTTGCTTTACGTGGCACCAACACCGATAGGTCTTTGCGGTGACGACGGGATAGGAAAGGGCTAGGAGTGTGAAGGTAGTGATGGTGGTGGCCTTAACTAAGGTACATATCGATGGCTTTCTTTTAAAACCTCGTATGTCCAAATGTTCTTCCTATCCATTATATTCCTTAAGACTGGTCACGCCTCCCGGTTGTATATTTATATGCAGTCCATCAGAATCATTTTCGCTGTGTTCATTTTCCTTTGCCAATGTCTAAAGGAAAATGGACCTTACCGTACCGTATTGTAGGGATGTTGTTTGCATGGCAAATTTACACACTCCTACAGTATAATGTATTTAAGGTTCATTTTCCTTTAAAAAGTGGCAGAGGAAAATGACCATAACGAAAATTATTCTTTTGGACTGCATATAAATATGGGACTGGGAGGCGTGACCAGTCTTAAGGAATATAATGGATAGGAAGAGTATTCGGACTTACGACGTTTTTAAAGAAAGACATCGATATACGAGAAAGATTGCTGGACTTCAGAAGGAATTTTATATGTATGCTTTATTAATTACGAGAAAGTGTTTGATGCAGTGCCATGGAACAAACTGTTCACAGTTCTCGTTGAGATATGTTGCCCACTTCGCATGATGCAGCTGTTATCAATTTATATAAACATCAAAATGCAGTTATCAGATTTGGCAACGAACTAAAAGCCCCAGTACAGATACTGAAAGGAGTGAGACAAGGCTGTCTGCTCTCAAGTTTCCTATTTAATGTATTATCTGAGAAAATCATCGTATGTTGAGTATTCAGCCCGAAGGCTAGTTTGATCCTCTACAACTCCACCAACAGCTGGCATAGGTAGCCGAGGTACCACTGAAGAGGCATACTAGGAAAATGAGGATGAGGTAGTTTCCCGTTGCTTTCCTCACTGATCCAGAAGTTGCTATTATACATTAGTTTGCCAAGCCCACTGAAATGCATGCACCAACCGACCCTATGAGCGATATTTTCACACCATTCATAACAGGGACTGGCTATATAAGGAACGCCAAACTTGGGGTGAAAGTAGAGGGGAGACTTATATAGACCATCAAATTTGCCAATGATCAAGCTATACTTGCGGGAATTCCAACAACTTTATCTAAAACGTTGCTAAAGCTGAATGAAAAAACTGAATTTGGTATGAAAATGAATATTAAAAAACAAAAATCATGATGTTTAGTAGGAACCCAAGTCCATTGCTCGTGATGATCAGCGGTGAGCCTGTATAATAAGTAGCACAGTTCAAATACCTTGGCCAGATAATAACAGAAAACCTTCAGTGTCACACTGAAATAAAAACACAAATAGCAATAACAAAGCGAGCCTTCAGAGATAAACAATCCCTTCTATGTCAGAAAACAACGTCCCTCGCCTTACGTAAAATAATAATGAAATATTATGTTTGGTTTGTTGCGCTGTATTGTACTGAGACCTGGACGTGAACCAAGAGCGATATTAAGAGGCTAGAAGCCTTTGAGATACGGTGTTGGCGTTGGCTGCAACGGATAATCTGAGTGGAGAAAACCAGCACTGAGGTATTGAACATTGTCCAAGAAAAGTGACAGCTGTTGAGTCAGAATAGGAAGAGACAACTTTCTTGGATGGGACATAGGCTTCGATGTTGATGGAAATTTTGGAAGGTAAAATACAAGGGAAACGCCCTCATGGAAGACCAAGAAAGTCATTCATGATGACATTTCTTGCGAACTCAGGATGCAGGAGCTATGCAGACGCAACACGTATTGCACACGATCGGTCCAGAAGACTCATTGCAGGGGCAAACCAGTCATTAGACTGAATTACTCAAGGAAGAAGTAAAAACTAATGAATAGGCCAATAGCGAGAAGGATTGTTCCATAGGAAGACAGCGGGAAATTATCCTAATGAAGAGATTAAAAATGAATTTACGAATGGAAAAGCTGAATGGAATTGTACCAACAACAATGGAGCTATACGATAGTAAACTACAATATCAATGTACTCGACTATGGAGAAGACAACTTAGTCTAATGAATTACTGTATGAGTTGTAACGGAAAAATAATTATCCATAAAGCTGCGATCATATAGGCTTTGAATCTAGAAGATAAAGCTCTGTAATAAAATTGTGTATGTTTGGAGGACTGCTTGTTATGACTGATCATTGACGTATTTTTAGTAAGGATGTGTCAGTGGGACCAGGAATGAAGTGTGTGGCATATCTGAGTCACTCTGGGCAACATGCCTGGCATACTATGAACTCCAGAGCCGTCGAATGTTAAATAATGAAGATTTTTGACAGTCAGAAGTGTAATTTGATTTGTTTCTATTGCGACCGACTTATATTGCAGCTTCAGAGAGTTCGTTCGCTTCGAACACGTAGAGAAATTACGGTAATATGGTAATGAAGTGAAATGGCGTATGGCTTTTAGTGCCGGGAGTGTCCAAGGACATGTTCGGCTCGACAGGTGCAGGTCTTTTGATTTTACGCCCATAAGCACTTATAGGGCGTGAGGAGGATGAAATTATAATGAAAACGGCATATACATCCAGCCACTCGATGGCTTTCTTTAAAAACCTCGTAAGTCCAAATTCTCTTCCTATCCATTATATTCCTTAAGACTGGTCACGCCTCCCAGTCACATATTTATATGCAGTCCAAAAGAATAATTTTCATTGTGGTCATTTTCCTCTGCCAATCTCTAAAGGAAAATGAACCTTAAGTACATTATACTGTAGAAGTGTGTAAATTTGACGTGCAATCAACATCCCTACAATGCGGTACTGTAAGGTCCATTTTCCTTTAGACATTAACAAAGGAAAATGAACACAGCGAAAATTATTCTGATGGACTGCATATAAATATATGTCCGGGAGGCGTGACCAGTCTTAAGGAATATAATGGGTAGGAAGAACATTTGGACATACGAGGTTTTAAAAGAAAGCCATCGCACTATGTCAGCGGAATTAACCAATGATGGTTAAAATTCCCGACCCTGCCAGGAATCAAACCCGCGACCCCTGTGATCAGACGCCAGCACACTAACCATTTAGCCATGATGCTGGACAGTAATATCAGCAGAGACGTGGTCGCTTACGACAACAGTCAACATCACCATTACGATGGCTTTCTTTTAAATCCTCGTATGTCCCAATGTTCTTCCTGACAATTATATTCCTCAAGACTGGACACGCCTACCAGCCACATAAGGATCTGCAGTCCATCGCAACAATTTTTGTTGAGTTCATTTTCTTATGTCACTATATAAAGGAAAATGAAGCTTAAATACATTATACTGCAGGAATGCGTAAATTTGCCACGCAAACATCCCCACAACACGTTACTGTAAGGTCCATTTTCCATTAAAAACTGGCATAGGAAAATGAACACAACGAAAATTATTCTGTGGACTGCATACAAATATGTGGCTGGGAGGCGTTACCAGTCTTAAGGAAAATAATGAATAGGACGAGCATTGTGGGATACGAATTTTTGTCGGTGTAGCGACGATGTAATTTGGTCTTCAGTTGAGCGCGTTGGCTTTATGACCACAACTTGCAGGATTCAGTTTTAGCTCAGTCCGGTGATATCTGAAGGTGCTCAAATAGGGCAACGTCAACTTCATCTCGATAAATTTACTGGAACATAAAGGAACTCCTACAGGACAAAATTCTGGCACCTGGGCATCTCCAGAAACCATAAAAGTACTTAGTGGGACGTAAAACCAACATTTTTACGATTCGTAACTTATTGGGTTAATAATCAGAAATAGATACGTGCCCTGGACATAATTTACTATCCCTTGTTCCCAATATGCTGTCATAAGTGGTTTAAAACGATGGCACCGTTCATCCTAAATTTTACTTGAATAAGGTCGTGTAATAAAATTGCTATATAGTTTATTTAACTTCTTTGTCGTATTGTGCTCATTTTATGTTATTTCATGATATGATAAAAATGTCCGCCTCTGTGATGTGGTCGTTAGCATGATTAGTTGCATTCCCCGGAGATCAGGATTCGCTTCCCTGCTCTGCCATGATATTTGAAAAATGGCACGAGGGCAGGAATGGGGTCCACTCAGCCTCGGAAGGTCAAATGAGTAGAAGGGGTTTCGATTCCCACCTCAGCCATCCTCGAAGTGGTTTTCCGTGGTTTCCCATTTCTCCTCCAGGCAAATGCCGGGATGGTACCTAACGTAAGGCCACGGCCGCTTCTTTCACTGTTCTTTGTCTATTCCTTCCGATATTCCCATCCCCACACAAGGCCCTTGTTCAGCATAGCAGGTGAGGTCACCTGGGCGAGGTGCTGGTCCTCCTCCCCAATTGTATCCTCCGACCGAAAATACCATGCTCCAGGATACTGCCCTTAAGGCGGTAAACGTGGGACCCCTCGCTGAATTCGAGGGAAAACCAACCCCAACGGATTAAGAAAGAAGAAATATTTTTAAAAAAATTTGTCTACAGCGATAACATTTTCAGATTTGATTGACTCAAATGAAAAGCATGCAGTTATAGCTTCATTCACAACAGAATACAGTTCCTGAATACAAGGTAGTAGTCAATAGTGAGGTTCTAAACGATCGTCATGTTTGAAATAACGATGTCTTCAAATTATAAAGGTTCAATCCAACTCTGATACTGATTGTGTTAACGTCTATCCAATGGCGTTCGTCAAGCAGAACGTGAGACTACAGTGCTTTATTTATCGGACGGAAGGATTCGCATCTGGCAGAATATAAACAGCAGACAACCTTGAGCCAGAATAACAATAAGAAATTTCATCTCTCCTCGACTACTTGTTTGGCTCCACGCGTCACGAAGAAGCAGCAATTAAGTACGACAATACCCGAATAGTACATCAATAATTGTCTGGAGTAAGTGTACTGATTTGGCAGTCTATTAGGAAACATATTAATTAAATCAATTTCTAAAGAGTAACCATAATCTACTGATTATCGTTGGAAGTATTTCATTTTAGTCTGTTGGTAATAATAAATCAGGTCATTTTTGAGTGATGGATAACAAGAGCAGTGTCTGTTCAAAAGGTGCTATTTCCATCCTGAGAAAATTGTAGACAACGCATAATAAACGGCGCAAGGAACGCAGGCTACTCATGATTATGGTACTCCTTTTAAGGAATTACATCCTTCTCATGACTAGGCCTCGGATGTTGATGAAAAATCCTTCTTTCTCGAGTGTCCGCAGACGATGCCCAACATATGTTCATTCTGAGTCATTGTTAGCCAGAAAATCGTGGGTTTTAGTTGTACTTTTTTGGCGTTTTTGGCTTATTCGTCGTTTTTAGCTTTTATAGGTCTTAACGGATTTTATACAACTTCACTTTCTTTCAACCACATTTTTACTTCCAATTCTCAATTCGAATCATAATTAGTTTATCCATTACCTCTTTAACATCTTTTCTCTAGTGAATACATATCGTCCCTGTTCTGCCAAAACGACGAATGTTACAATGCTCTTCCTATCCATTATTTCCCTTAAGACTGGTCACGCCTTCCAGCTATATATTGATATGCGGTCCTTCAGATCAGTTTTCGTTGAGTTCATTTTCCTATGCGCGTGTGTAAAGGGAAATGAACCTTAAACACATCACACTCTAGGAGTGGGTAAATGTCATGCAAACATACATTTCTTCAGTACGGTACAGTAAGGTTCATTTTCCTTTACAGACGCACATAGGAAAATGAACTCAACGGAAATTGTTCTGATGGACCGAATATCAATATGTGGCTGGAAGGCGTGACCAGTCTTAAGGGAAATAATGGATAGGAAGAGCATTGTAACATTCGCCGTTTTGGCAGAACAGGGACGATATATTTTATCAATATCTGAAAAGAGGAGAAAAGGAAATGAAAATTAAACTAGTGCTTGAAAAAACCAAGGGTATCAAATTTTGTGAACGATAAGTGAAATATTGAAAGGAGAAAATGTTGATGTGAGTGCTTTCAAAGAGGAAGATCCCACTTGCTGTCAGCTGTAAGTTGGCAAGCACGCAGGAGATTAGCGTATGCCAGGCATCGTCAATCGAGAGCGAAATGCCTTCGGAGCCAGTTTGCTCCCCGCTCTCGAGGAACGAGAGCAGCTTAGCGAGCAGGTAGGGGAAGTGCATGACGTAGTATGCACTGAAGGCCACGGTATGCAACGCGCCTGACTACTGCTCTCTTGTCACGTTACAAACACCCATCCCCAGCGGAGCAAGTAACACCGGCTCCCTAGAACAACTAGGTGATGACGTCTGGCGTATGCTATTCAGGAAGAGTGACGTGAGGGTTGAGCGAAGTTCTCCCAGTCACTCTCGACCACTGCGGCGATATCCGAGTATTAATCCGATAAACTCACCAACAATTCAATAATGCTTACCGTGGATAACATCAGTTAGGCTTGCCAGGTGTAGGTCTTTTGAATTGATGCCCGTAGGCAACCTGTGCGTCGTGATGAGGATGAAATGATGACGACACATACACCCAGCCCTCGTGCCAGCGGAATTAACCAATTACGGTTTAAATTCCCGACCCTGTCGTGAATTGAACCCGCGACCCCTGTGTCCAAAGGCCAGCAGACTTACCATTTAGCCATGGAGCCGGTCAATTAAAATATGAAATGCCATCGATAAAATTCCAAACTCATATTGACTCGGTACTACATTTCGAGAATACCTATCACATGGTACGTATTCCAGGTCAAAACTTGTCATTGGACCCCGACACAGTTCCCTTCGAATTTATTCTTTATAGAAACACTGAAAACTTATAGAATAATGAGTGCATTTGTCAGATTCTAATCTGTATGTCTACCCTCTTTGTTATATTACCCGATATGGGGCCAGGGGTGAGGTGAGGTGATATGTGGTGTTTTACGACTGAATGCCCTTTCTGACGCCGAACTCCGTTGAGGAGCTAATGAAGATGTAATACAGGTTGGGTAAAATTCATCCAGCCCGGAAGTATTTATAAGACTGACGTGGAATTGACCCTTGTTAATAAGCAGGAAAACTGCCCATGACAGGAAATGCTGGAAACCCTGATTTCGATGCACCAATCGGTTGCTGTCACGTTTCTGCGCGTGTGCATCTCCCGAATACGTCGCTGTGTCATTACGTGTAAGTGAGTGAGAGGCGCAGACATTTTTAGTGGCCAGTTGAATGCATCACAAAACGGTGCTCACGATAAAACAGAGCGTGTTCACTGTCGAGTGTTATGCGAAGCACGATTCTTGGACAACCTGTGCGGAACTGTTGGCGCAAGACTTTAATAGTTGGAAGCGTTTTGGCGAAACCTCCAGCAAAGTCTGCTACGCAAAACTTAGTGGCAAAATGGCGCGAGTTCGAAAACCAGAAAACATTGCTCGAATGAAGGAAAGCCTGGAACGAAATCTCCGACGAAATCTGTGCGAGGGGAAATTAAGAGATCGTCGTGTCGAAACATTATCAAAAGGGACATGCATCTGCAGCCTTACAAATTTACTGTCGTGTATGCGTTAAAGCGTCCAGAGGAGCATGCGACTCTGGCACGAAATTTGAAAAGAGATCAACTAAGTACAGGAGTGTTCGATCTCCACCTCAGCCATCGTCGAAGTAGTTTCCCATGGTTTCCCACCTCTACTCCAGGCAAATGCCGGGATGATACCTAACTTAAGGCCACGGCCGCTTCCTTTCCTCCTCCTTACTTATTCCTTCCAATATTCCCATTCCCCGCAAGCCACTGTTCAGCATAGCAGGTGAGGCCGCCTGGGCGAGGTACTGGTCCTACCAATTTGTTATACCGGGCGAGTTAGCCGTGCGCGTAGAGGCGCGCGGCTGTGAGCTTGCATCCGGGAGATAGTAGGTTCGAATCCCACTATCGGCAGCCCTGAAGATGGTTTCCGTGGGTTCCCATTTTCACACCAGGCAAATGCTGGGGCTGTACCTTAATTAAGGCCACGGCCGCTTCCTTCCAACTCCTAGACCTTTCCCATCCCATCGTCGCCATGAGACATATCTGTGTCGGTGCGACGTAAAGCCCCTAAAAAAAAAAAAAAAAAAAAAAAAAAAAAAAAAAAAAACACTTTGTTACATCCCCCGACCCAAAGTCTCACATTCTAGAACACTGCCCTTGAGGCGGTAAAGGTGGCATTCCTCGTTGAGTCCGAGGCAAAATTCAACGCCGCGGTGGGGGGTTAACAGATTAAGATAGAAGAAATAAAGAATATCAAAGACAAATTGTCAATTTCCGTAGTGTTACGGTTAGCTCTATTAGATACCATCCTCGGGGGCCCAGGTTCGATTTCCGACACAGCGAGATATTTAAGAATGGCAGTAGGGCTGGTATGTGGTTAAAATGGAACATACAGCCCACCTCCATTGGGGGTTGTGCCTGAAAATAGCTGCACCACTGTGCCTTTATTTCTGATAGACCTAGCGCTACTCTTGGTTTATAATGTATGCTCGCAAGAAGCAGTGTTCTGGTCAATGTCCTGTCTTGCGACGGGCTCTTGCAATTCTCACTATTAGAAACAAAAGGCTGGCAGGCACATTTGTTTATCCACTGCAACTTGGAAAAACGTTATTCTGCTGTTCGAATGAAATTGCATGCAGAAGATTATTTTGTTTTAGAGTCTAAAGGGTCACTTGTTTCCTTAAATTATTTGATAACCTTCTTTATTCGTTATGTCTAACTAAGGAGCGCTTTTGAACTTATTAGCACTTCTTTTGGTTTTTCTTCTTCACTTCCCAACATTTCTCCATCCTCTCGCTGTTGTTCAGTCCATCCTGTATTTAGTCGGTTGGGTTTTACAGAAAATTTGTGTTTGTGAGTTAAGGTTTGAAATTCATTCTATCTTGCATGGTTTCTTCATTAATGCCAATTTCATTTTTGCCTTAACTGATTTCTTTTAGCCACTTTTTTGTGATTTTTTGTTGATAAGGCTAAGTTTAAAATCGATGGCTTTCTTTAAAAACCTCGTAAGTCCGAATACTCTTCCTGTCCATTATATTCCTTAAGACTGGTCACGCCTCCCAGTCACATATTTATATGCAGTCCAAAAGAATAATTTTCGTTGTGGTCATTTTCCTCTGCCGATTTGTAAAGGAAAAAGAACCTTAAGTACATTATACTGTAGGAGTGTGTAAATTTGCAATGCAATCAACATCCCTACAATACGGTACGGCAAGGTCCATCTTCCTTTAGACATTGGCAAAGGAAAATGAACACAGCAAAAATTATTCTGATGGACTGCATAAAAATATATGACCGGGAGGCGTGACCAGCCTTAAGGAATATAATGGGTAGGAAGAACATTTGGACATACGAGGTTTTAAAAGAAAGCCATCAAAATGTTCTTTGTGAGCTTGTTATTACCCACTCTATATTAAGTGACCATAAAATTGTAATCGCTTATTCTTGATTGTATCTGTGATTTTTCTGTAACTTAATAGATTTCATGTAACTTCTTTTTCATCCAAATTCCATTTTCGTATTTTCCTCCTAACATTTTCCTGAGGATTTTTCTTTCTTTTTTCAATCATCTTTAATCGAGATATGTCATCAATTATAATAGTTTCAGATGCATAAAGTGCTACTTTTTTAACTACTGTGTTACAATATCGTAATTTTGCATTTTTGATAGGCTATAGGCTAGTTCTTTTATTGTATCTGTTCCAAGTACAGTAATTTTGAATTAAGTTTTGTAATTCTTTCTTCGTTAGCTTGCTGATTTAACCTTGCTGGTCCAATAATTTCACCTAGATACTTAAATTTGACTACTTGAGCGATGTTTTCCATATTTGGTAATTAATGGTTGACTGTTGAATCCTGATCTACTCACTTCCATATACTACATCTTTTCATAAGGAATTTATAGTTCTGTTTTGGCTGCTATTTCATAGAGTTCTTCCACAGAATGGATATTATTATTATTATTATTGTTATTATTGTTATTATTATTATTATTATTATTATTATTATTATTATTATTATTATTATTATTATTATTATTATTTCCGTCCTAAACCTATTTAGGCTTTAAATTATAGATTATAGTTGATGTTCATCTACACATGAAATGGACAATAATAACCTGGAATCTTCAACTTTGTGGTTTTTATTTAATGCAGGTTTGGCTATCTGAATGTCAGTTTCGATTTTCCCTACCAGATGGCAGAAAAATTAGAAATCTAATGGCAGACCTATCGCTGAGTTTTAATTAATTTTATGGGATAAACAGCAAATGTAACCGCATACATCATTTACATCGTGACATCGTACTACACGGATCATCAAATGGATGTCCGGCTACATGGCTCAATGGTTAGCGTGCTGGTCTTCGGTCAAAGAAGTCCAGCGTTCGATTCTAGGCAGGGCCGGGAAGTTTGACCATAATTAATTAATTGCTCTGGCACGAGGGCTGGGATTAACTTATATGTCATCATCATTTCATTCTCATCACGACGTGCAGGTTGCCTACGAGCGTCAATTCAAAAGGCCTGCACCTGGCAAGCCGAAGTTGTCCTCGGACGTTCCCGGCACTAAAAGCCATTCGCCATTTAATTTCATCAAATGGGTTTTCCTTCGCCCCTCAAAAATCCAGGGACGTCTTCCGGGTTTGAACCCCGGGTCTTCAGATCCAGGTTCCGACTTCCTACAAATAATCCACAGAAGGACTCGAATTATTTTTCTTTCCAAATCCCAATAGCTTCACGTCATACCGGAAGTCAGGAATTCAGTAATTGACAACATAATAATATGACTGGGCGCACTGCCATTTTATATACAGAATGGTCGAATAGAACGTGAAGTGGGTATATGAGCGTTAGAAAGTTGGTCATACTGATAGGAATTTGAAAAAAAATACGTCGATATCTCATGCGGTTGTCATTTTATTAGCTGCTGAAGATAGCGAATCAGATCACAGTGGTTGTTTTTACGTACCACTATCTACTTTCATTGTTTTCGGAGACGGTAGAGGCGCTGGCCTTCTGACGCCAACTTAGCAGGTTCGATCCCGGCTCAGTCCGGTGGTATTTGAAAGTGCTCAAATACGCCAGCCTCGGGTCGGTAGATTTACTGGCACGTAAAAGAACTTCCGCGGGACAAAATTGCGGCACCGTAAAAAGTAGTTAGTGGGAAGATTATTATTACACACACGGACAGAGTGTTCCGCAGTCAGAGGAACTAACCAATGAAGTTCAAGATCCCCGAATCCCCGAACAGGCCGGGGATTAAACCATTTTATTTTATTTTAATGGAGGATCTGTGCTCCGCCGCAGCATTCGTTATAATTAGATCGGATAACGTGCTTCATAACAAATTGCTCCATGCGCTACCGGGGTACTTTTTTGAGCGTTTAATTTTAGGATTTGTATTACATGTTAATTACGTGTGAAGTTATTTTTTGTAGATTTCTTGATTGTGACTTTGATTGATAATTTACGGACTTGTCTTTTTTTACACTTTGTTTTGCATCGCATAGACAGGGATAGGTCATATGACTACGATGAGATAGGAAAGGGCTAGGACTAGGAAGGAAGAGACCGCGCCCTTAATTAAGGTATAGCCTCAGCATTCGCCTGGTGTGAAAATAGGAAACCACGGAAAATCACCTTCAGAGCTGGCGGCAGTGGGGTTCGAATCCACTTACTATCGAAAGCAAGTGGATAGTTACGTGAACCAAACCACGCAGCCACTTGCTCGGTTTCTACGAAATATTTTGTATCTTTAGAGTTTGTATTCGATAGCATTCTTTCAAAACCTCGTAAGTCCGAATGGTCTTCCTATCCATTATATTATTCCTTAAGACTGGCAACGCTATCCAGCCACATATTTATATGCAGTCTATCAGAATAATTTTCGTTGTGGTCAGAATGCATTGCGGGCTGCAATTATTTGAGTGATCATTTTAATGATTTGATTGTAGGATAACTCAAAGTTGGCTGAATTTAGAGACCTATCAATGCTTGACGATCCACTGGCAGGTAACTTCGGAGAGAATTTAAAAAATGAATCAGATAGGTCCAGTAGAACGGACGGGTGGACTGGACAAAGCTGTTTTAGTAAACTATTTTAATATAGGCCTATACAAGATTTTTCCTAGTGGTTTATCGTTGAACTAACACAGCGAAGGTTTTCGGCGACGCAATTACTGCCAAGGACTAGGATTGGAAACATAGTGGCCGTGGCCTTAATTAAGGTACAGCCTCAGCATTTGTATGAGGAGAAACTGGGATTCCGCACAAAACCATATAAGGGCTACCGACAGTGGGATTCAAACGCACCGTCTCCCGAATGCAAGCTCACAACTGCGTGACCCTAACCGCGCAGCGAACTCATTCGGTCTTTAGACCAAACGCCCGCACACTATCTGTTTAGCCCTGGACCTGAAACGCTGCACGACCATATAGCATACAACGTTAATTGCGACACATTGACAACGGTTCTTATCAGTCGGAATCTGCATTTTAAGTGTTGAAATGTCCAAAACAATGTTAGGAACAGTTCTCGTTGTCAAAAGTGATACTGCGAATTATGAAATAGAAGGACCTCCACAGTTCGAAAGAAATCTGTTGAAAAGAAGAAGTAACGAATGCAAGTTACTCAATAGAAAACACATCGATGGCTTTCTTTTAAAAGCTCTATGTCCAATCGTCCTTCCTACCCATTATAATCCTTAAGACTGGTCACGCCTCCCGGTCGTATTTATTTATATGCAGTCCATCAGAATAATTTTCTGTGTTCATTTTACTACGCTAATGTGTAAGGGAAAATCGACCTTACCGTACCGTATTGTAGGGATGTTATTTGTATGGCGAATTTACACACTCCTACAGTATAATGTATTTAAGATTCATTTTCCTTTACCCAACAGCACAGGAAAATGACCATAACGAAAATTATTCTTTTGGACTGCATATAAATATGGGACTGGGAGGCGTGACCAGTCCTAAGGAATATAATGGATAGAAAGAGCATTGGGACTTACGAGGTTTTAAAAGAAAGCCATCGAAATATCACCTGCGCTTATCCACGTGTCATTAAGGGGCTGTGGTACAAGCTGCCGAATGGAAACATTTATTCTGTCTGAATTTCATTCTAAAGGATGGTAAAAGTGTTCCTTTGAAATTCATTTTAAAATGAATGAGTGAACGAATACATTCACTGAATTGTTATCTGGACCCCCTTCATTATAAATTGATAACATATTCATTACCCTCCAATCGTAGCTCACACTGAGAAGACTCAGTTTCTTCTTGTTAATGTATCGTCCACACTGGGAGATAACGTGTGCTAACTGTAGGATATTTACCTTCAAGAATGAGTATCTTGGAGAAGGAAACGTAATTCTTAGATAAACTTAAACAGTATGATAGATGTATAAAAATGCTTCCTCATACGGTACATAAATGTGAGGCATCTAAACTTATATACGATACACGACTGGCTCAGAGTTATAATTTCCTTTCCCAGGCACAGTATTTCCTTGCCAGGTCAGACGTTTTACGTTCAAGCGGTCACACAGCCGTAACGTTTTTAGCAAGGCATTCGAGTTGTGCAGGAAGAACTTCCTGTGCTTTGCTTTCACATCATGAATCTTAGAGACGATTAACATGCCATAAAATGAGCAGTCGTGCCTGAATCTGTAACTGATAATAATTCTTCACCGATTGAATGGCTGCGTCGCTTGGGTCAGTCAGCTATCAGCTTGCATTCCGGAGATAGTGGGTTTGACCCCCACTGTCGGTAGCCCTAAAGATGATTTTCCATTGTTTCCCATTTTCACACCAAGCAAATGCTGAGGTTATAACTTAATTAAGGGCACGGATTATTATTATTATTATTATTATTATTATTATTATTATTATTATTATTATTATTATTATTATTATTAGGGTTGGGGAGTTTATAACCAAAAGAAGTACAAAATAAGCAAGCAAATATGCACTAAAAACTAGCGAAATGTGACCTACAAAAAGGTCAAATATGACTTTAGAATTTAAGGGACATCAAAATGTGATAAGCGATGATACAGCAGACACATTTAATCATACAAACTTATAGAACTACTCGATGGCTTTCTTTAAAAACCTCGTAAGTCCGAATACTCTTCCTATCCATTATATTCCTTAAGACTGGACACGCCTCCCAGTCCCATATTTATATGCAGTCCAAAAGAATAATTTTCGTTATGGTCATTTTCCTCTGCCAATTTGTAAAGGAAAATGAACCTTAAATACATTATACTGTAGGAGTGTGTAAATTTGTCATGCAACATCCCTACAATACGGTACGGTAAGGTCCATTTTCCTTTAGACATTAGCAAAGGAAAATGAACACAGCGAAAATTATTCTGATGGACTGCATACAAATATATGACCGGCAGGCGTGACCAGTCTTAAGGAATATTACGGGTAGGAATAACATTTGGACATACGAGGTTTTAAAAGAAAGCCATCGTACTGCAGGTAAATTAAAAAATGGTACATGCATTGAGTATCAAAGCCGTGACGCACAGTTCCCGTTTGGTTTTCCTTAAAAAAGAGAAAAAAAATATTAGCATGTGTTTTGGTATCTGTCGGCATACGTTCGTACAGCATCTCTTTCTTGGAATGAAAGAATAGGCCTAGTATTTCTTTCGGGAAAAGATAGAAAAATACATCTACAGTATTTTGAAATTCTGCTTTTGAAAATCAATGCAGATGACATGTTTTTTTTAGAAAACGATATTTCAATATAAACAAAAACGCTTAAAATATAACTAAATATAACCTTATATGACTACAATTAGCAAAACAGGACCACAGCAATAAAATAGCTGAAATATGCATTGATATGCAAAATAAAATTGCTTTAAACGGGGTCAAGGCCCCATCATTCACGGTTATTTTTCCGGTTTCAGGTAAAACGACCTCAGAAATGAAATATTACTTATCCTCAACATCTGATCTTTAATAATAACTGTTTATCACCCCGTCAGGTGTTACATATTTCAGAATTTTTTCCCGGAGGAGTTCTTTAAACATGTTGGTTGCCACTACAGGATGATGTCTCACTTTAAAACCCTCGAATTCGCCCGAACTCAACCATCTATTGTATAGCTAAAAATCTAAATTTTTTATTCGTCATATTCTCATTATTGGAATTTTCCCGTCACAGCTATTTGATGTTGGCTCTCGCCTCCTTTGCGAGCAACTGATAAAATGTGACGATCACTTTGTTAAACTTTGATGTAGCTAACGAGCAGTGTGGTCAAATGGAAAATGTTAACTTGCATCTCTCAGGCCGGAAGATTTGTTACGCGAAGATGTGCGGAGAAGGTGAGAAGGCTTACTGCTGTGGCCTATTCTAGGAACTGTCCCAGCATTCGTCTTAGTGCAGGAGAATGGAAAACCACGGAAAACCATTCTCAGGACCGCCGACGGTGGGAAACAGCCCCTCTCTTTATCTCGAATACAGATGCGTAGGGCCTCCTCTGCTCGGTTGGCCGGTCGGAGTAAAGAGCTGTCCGACCACGGACCAGCCGTGGAGACTTGTGGGCTGAAACCCACTGTGCATCCGTCGACGTTAACACGATCAGCTAGCAACTTAATTGTACTGTGTCCTAACATGCTCCCAAGTGGAGTAACACTCAGCCCTGGGTAATTCAAACGACCAGATTGTACTTCATTTTTACAATCATTTAATGTAATGAAAATCCACAGCCTGTTTCCATTCATTCGACAGGGTCAGGAATGGAATGAAGCCCCCATTTAGCGGCGGGGATAGGAATTGTGCCGATTGCCGAAGCCTGTCACACTCCCCTGACTGGCAGGTGAAATGAAATAATGTTGGAGAGTGTTTCTGGAATGACAGATGACTGGGAAAACCGGAGTACCTGGAAAAATATCTGTCCGACCTCCACTTTGTCCAGCACAAATCTCACATGGAGCGACCGGGATTTAAACCACGGAACCCAGAGGTGAGACGCGGCGCACGGAGGCTCTACATTTAATGTATGTAATACAATTTATAAATATTTGTGAGCTATACAATATTATTTAGGTTGTGATTTAACGTCAGGTTTCTCGGTGACGGTTGAATGGGAAAGAGAGGTAGTCACCGTAACTTTAAGCTATCCACCCGCCATTTGCTTCTATGATTATGGAAAAACACGGATGGCCATATTCAGACTGATGACGATGGGCTTTAAACCCCCATCTCCTGAACGCAAGCTTACATCCACATGGCCCATACCACGCAACCATCCTGTTCGGTAGTTATAAAAAAGCAGAGTTGGGAAGTAATTCAGGTAAGTAACGCAATCGAATTATGTGTAACGGTTAGGCCTACATTCTTAGTAACTTTTACTTGTAATCGTTACTTTTCGAAAAATGTAACTTTTACTTGTAATTTACTTCTCGAAATAAAATTGTGTCCGCCTCTGTGGTGTAGTGCTTAGTGTGATTAGCTTTTTTTTTTTTTTTTTTTATCTGGTAGGGGCTTTACGTCGCACCGACACAGATAGGTCTTATGGCGACGATGGGATAGGAAAGGCCTAGGAGTTGGAAGGAAGCGGGCGTGGCCTTAATTAAGGTACAGTCCCAGCATTTGCCTGGTGTGAAAATGGGAAACCACGGAAAAACATTTTCAGGACTGCCGATAGTGGGATTCGAACCTACTATCTCCCGGATGCAAGCTCACAGCCGCGCGCCTCTACGCGCACGGCCAACTCGCCCGGTAGTGTGATTAGCTGCCACTCCCGGACATCCGGGTTCGATTCCCGACTGAGCCTATGCCATGAAATTTGAATAGTAATACGAGGGCTGGAACGGGGTCCATTCAGCCTCGGGAAGGCAAATGAGTAGAAGGGGCTCAATTCCCACCTCAGCCATCCTCGAAGTTTTGCGTGGTTTCCCACTTCTCCTCCAGGCAAATGCCGGGATAGTCCCTAACTTAAGGCCGCGGCCGCTTCCTGCCCTCTTCCTTGTCTATCTCTTCCGATATTCCCATCCCCCCACAAGGCCCCTGTTCAGCTTAGCAGCATAGCAGGTGAGGCGACCTGGGCGAGGTACTGGTCCTCTTCCGCAGTTGTATCCTCGGCCCAAAGTCTCGCGCTACAGGACACTGCCCTTGAGGCGGTAAAGGTGGGGTGCCTCGCTGAGTCCGAGGGAAAAACCATATCTATAGTGTAAACGAATCAAGAAGTAAATAAATAAATAAATAAAATTGCAATCGTTACATTCTAGTAATTGATTCACATCGCACGAAAGCAGAAATGTTAAAAAATAAATTATGATGAATATAACGTTTTTCTTTCTGTCTCTTGGCACAGGCTAGAGCAAAGTGTAGCTTCCACTGAAGTCCCAGTCTCATCCATGGCTGTGACAATATGGAAGCTGCTGGGGTATGGGTGGTGCTGAGTAATGACATTTTGAGCACAACTAGTGTCTGAGTGTTATGAAAGGTGTTGCTCATAGGATCAGTCGTGCTGCAGTAGCACCTTCTGGTCCAGTGAGGAAAGCAATGGCAAACTACCTCACTCCTCATCTTGTCTAGTACGCCTCATTTGGACTCTGCCATTGGGTTTTTGCAGTTTCCTTATAACTGCATAGCCTTTGGTGGTGTTATTTGAGGATCCAACCAGCCTCTGGGCTGATGACCTAACAGACAGACATAACGTTTTTAGTTCTACTATAGCACGAGCAGTAGCTTCACCAGTTCTGGATGAGATACCTTCTTACCTCTCCAATACTTCGAAAGACGTTCCCAGAATGTATTAATGCAGATATTATTCAAGTATGTCGTCTTTTCAGTAAATGCAAAGACGTCGAGAATTAGGGATGAACATTTATACAACCAATTAATTTATTTGCAAAGTAAATGGAAAATCGCCGGTCTGAGTAGTTCGGAAGGTAGAGCGCTGGCCTTCTGAGCCCAACTTGCCAGGTTTGATTCTGGCTCAGGCCGGTGGTATTTGAAGGTGCTCAAATACGTAAGCCTTGCGTCGGTAGATTTATTGGCACGTTAAAGAACTTCTGGCTGACAAAACTCCGGCACGTCGGCACTCCGACGACCGTAAAAGTAGTTAGTGGGACGTAAAATCAATGGCATTCTTAAATGGAAAATCATTTCAAACGTTAAAAGTCGTTAACTGAAACTGGAAAAAGATAATGTCGAAAATTCCAAGTTATCATGTTTAACCTTTGATGACAGCCACACAGTGCCCCTATGCTGAAAAAACCCACCTTTATTCACTAATAGGTTAGAACGCGATCGTATACTTGCGCAAGTATCATTTTTTTTCCTAGTTGTTTTACGTCGCACCGACACAGATAGGTCTTACGGCGACGATGGGGAGGAAAGGGCTAGGAGTGGGAAGGAAGCGGCCGTGGCCTTAATTAAGGTACAGCCCCAGCATTTGCCTGGTGTGAAAATGGGAAACCACGGAAAATCATTTTCAGGGCTGCCGACAGTGGGGTTCGAACCTAATATCTCCCGAATACTGGATACTGGCCGCACTTAAGCGACTGCAGCTGTCGAGCTCGGTGCAAGTATCTTTTAGTCATTCAGGTGAGTTGCGTAAATTGTAGGGGTTCTGGTAGTTCAGTTCGCTAATATTTATGCAAATCCCACTGCAGTACTATTGTTCGGGTAGAAGTCACTTGCGCCTTGGTTAAATACCTTAACATTATAACCTACTAGTGCTTAAAAATCCTTTCCCTATACTGTTCTTTCAAGACAACCTTAAAAGGTTAATTCCCTTGATTCGGGGACTGGGTGTTTGTGCTGTGCCCAACATCCCTGCGACTCACACACCACACATAACACTATCCTTTACCACAATAACACGCAGTTACCTACACATGGCAGTTGCTGCCCACGCTTATCGGAGGGTCTGCATTACAAAGGCTGCACTAGGTTAGAAATAGCCACACGAAATGATCATAACACAGCGTTGATCCCGGCTGTGACAGGTAGCATTCAAGTGTCTTTAAACTGTGACAGCTCCATGCTGACGTCTTACGACGTGCTGAAGGACCCCCGTGGAACAAAATTCTAAAATTGCAACGTATGTTAAAACCGTTGGGAACGGTGTGGGAAGGATATTATTGTTTCAATATATATCATCGCTGCCGGGACAAAACCTCCTATGTGATATATTTTAGCTTAGAACTTTGGCTGGTAAGGTTCTGTCATCTAAGGTACAATACTGTGTGAATATTTTCAAGGCATTCTCGCTCTTCATAATGTATGTGCTGCGGGTCAGTATACCTCCAAAAGTATTATCATAAAGGAGGTTTTGTCCCGGCAACGACGACATATCGTCATTGAAGAAACAAAACCTCGTATGTCAATGCTCCTCCTAGCCATGGTGTTCCTTAAGACAGCTCCCACCTACCAGCAATGCATGTGGATATGCAGTCTATCAG
The DNA here is from genome assembly GCF_040414725.1 of Anabrus simplex. NCBI lineage: Eukaryota > Metazoa > Arthropoda > Insecta > Orthoptera > Tettigoniidae > Anabrus > Anabrus simplex. The sequence goes on along the minus strand of NC_090269.1, from coordinate 24,504,278 downwards.
AACAATTTCCATTTTGTTCATTATCCTGTACTGGTGTGTAAGGGAAAACGAGCCTTACCGTACAGCACAGTAGGAATGTATTTTTGCAAGACGTATTTATCCATTCAGACACTGTACTGTATTTAAGGTTCATTTCCCTTTACTACTCCGCATAGGAAAACGAACACAACGGACGTTGTTTTGATGGACTGCATAGGCCTATCCGCATATGCCTGGGAGGCGTAACCAGTCATAATAATGTTATTGTCTTTACGTCCCACTAACTAATTATCATGGTTTTCGGAGGTGCTAGAAGTTTGTCCCGCAGGAGTTCTTTCACGTGCCACTGAATCTATCGACACGAGGCTGGCGTATTTGAGAAACTTCAAATACTACAGACTGAGCCGGGATCGAACCTGCCAAGTAGGGGTCAGAAGGCCAGCGCTCCACCGTCTGAACCACTAAGCCCGGTCAGTCTTACGGAAAATAAAGGATAGAAAGAGCATTGTGAATTGCGACGTATTGTTTCTTCACCGATGACATGCTACTCAGTTTCCATATGCCGAAACGTGTGGAACATTTTAGAACCTTGTGATTGATTGAAGATTTCTCGGTTCATATTTATTGGGATAAAAATTAAACCTTGAGTCACACGTCGTTAATAAATGCTTTACATCTGAAAATGGATTGAACATAGAATCACTTCATGAGAGAGAAAGAAAGCAAGACAGAAAGAGGGAGGGAGAGCGAGAGAGAGGGAGGGAGAACCTCCGATCATCATTTTTGGCTCGTCGTATAATTATTTCAAAATAATAAAAGACTGTGCAGTGATATCATTTTCACATCTACGGGAAGACCTATTGCCTCATATCACCAACTAAAAAAATGATCCCTTGTTTATTAAAGTCGTCTTAAAAGTATGCAACTTCCACGGAATTGAATCCAAGTTAAGAATTTAATTTTCCGTTAAATAAGTTTCCAGATCAGAAGTGTTTTAACAACATTTAGTTACATTCTTGCATTTTCAAACTTTGAAAGGGTTCCTCCTCTCCAGAAACGATTTAAAGGAATATTTGCTATAATAGAATCATGCTTTGTTTCTATTGTAAATAAAAACAAATTGGGGATTAAGAATAATTGGTTATTACGCTGATTATTTAACACATAATATACGTTGACTATGCACTTTTTCATTTATTATTTCTTTTAATTCAGGTACATTTTATAGTAATATTTCTAGAATAAACAAAATAAATTAGCAAAACTAAGTATAATAATAATAATAATAATAATAATAATAAATTAGTGAACGTAGTAGTATCATCGATATACTAGTTTCCTTTCAGAAAGACACTTCACGTTTAAAGGTAAGATTTTTAATACCATGTTTGAGCATTCAAGCAAAGTCCTCCCAGATAACAAAATATATTTTTAATTTTCATATTAAAATGGAAATTCGGCCATGTTGATTTTTTTTAAAATATTGTATTTAAGACAAAATTAGAGAGTCCTTTTAACCTCAAGAACAAAACTTCAAAGCAATTTTAGTCGGAAAAACAAGCAGAAAACGCAACTGTAAGTTACGTTTCCTCCTCACCAGTTTATCTTAGGCTCCATCTGTAAATCCTCAAAACCACATTTATATTCACAAATATGCGAAATTGAATCATTGCCGGAGGTGTAATGCATTAACTATGAACTACAAATTTATACTTTGCTTTGATATGTTAATGAAAGCTTCTGCTAAAACTCTAGAGGCGACAAATTTAAGAAAGCTGTAAATTATAGCCAGCTGAATGATGGGTGAAATGCGGATGTTACGTTTAAACATTATCTCTAGTGTGATTGGACGTGATCCAATGACAACAAAGGAGAGAGCGATCAGTGCAGTAAACAAGGCAGCAAACGGCAAGATTCCAGCACCATCCACCCTCCGTATTGAGAGATCACTCGTATTACAAAGAGTCGAGCAGTCTGACACAGTAGGCTCCACGACTGCAGTACTTTCCTTAACGTTTGGGTTCCAAATATCATAATATTCATCTACATTATAGCTTACCCCTTGGTCTATAGAGGTGATAAGTCTAGGGATACGACTTTTAGGCACGAATAGGTTAGCATGCAAACGTATTTGAACAAGGCGCAAATATAGTCTAGCCAATCTACAGTTATGTCGGTGAGTTGCATACATTTTAGCGGTTCTGATAGATCGCCAATAGTTATGCAAATCTCACTGCAGAATCCTCGTGCGGGTAGAAGACACTTGCGCCTTGGATAAATACCTTTGCATTCCAAGTTATTAGTGCATAAAAATCCTTTACCAAGGATCACATCCAGACAAAGGCAGATTTTTCTCTCATACAATGGTCAAGTTATCAAATGTTTTATTACGGGGAATCGTAAGGCTCTTCAGTGACAAATTTTGCTAAAATGTTTCGCACTTTATAAATACATTTATTTGTCTTTGTTAGTTGATGTTAATTTTAATCAAACAAAAATAGTTACTTTTTAAAGTTTTAATATTGGTACGCTTTTATTTTTCTGTTTCGTTTAACATTTCACAATGTGACATTAAGAAATTTAAAATTCTATTTATTTACTAATAATTCAAAGTTAAATGAATATACCATTGGTCAGAGAAAAAGGATGTTTATAAAATTCCCTTTTCTCCTTTAGGCACAAATTTTCGCTATAATCGTTTCATTTTTAATTAAATTGCCTATGTTCTCAAAGACACAATTGAGTATATTTCAAAGAAATGTCCACCATATAATTAAAAAGGTAAGTTATCCAAGTGGTGACTTTCTGCATTCAACTTCTTCTTTTTTAACATTTTTGAAAATGGGTTCCGAATATTAGCAACTGTTATCAGAAATATGATTTTGTGTCAATCTATTTAAAAAAGGGCGAATAAAATTCTTTTAAAATATACTCAATAGTTTATGAGAAACAGGGCATTCTTATAATTATACCAACATTATTAAGATAGAGCTTTACAATTCTCCAAACTAAACAACTTAAACCATGTACTGTAACATTTCACTTTTGGTTTATATATTTTGATGTTTCTGAATGTATTTTTTTATTTCAACAATAATATTCACTTCATTCTGTGAAAATTTGCCTTGGTCTGAATTAAACATTATATACTCCCAAGATATATTATATATTCATTCACATCTGTCAATATTTGGAAATAAGCATTTGATCGGATTTTATTTTGAGCTTTGGATTCTAAAGAGAATAGAACATAATAAGAGTGGCCAAGATTCACCTCAATACCTATGTTTTTTCTTAACATACATGCATTTTTATTATAAACTCATGTCTTTCAGCGTTTACAACACCTCCACAATCCTCTGGGCTATTTGTAACTAGTTCTGTGCTCTCGTTTAGTTCCAGACCTCTTATCATTGAATCAGTACAAACTGAGTCCGTCTCCCTCTACTTCTCTTACCCTGCTTGAGTGAGTCCATTATTCTCCAAAATAATCTACCCTCCTCCATTCTCCTCACATGACCTCACCACTGAAGCCGGATTATATGTAAAGTTTTTTATATCGAGATCATTCCTAATTTAGCCTTTATCTCCTCATTCCCAATACCCTCTTTCCACTATTCTTCTCATAGCAAGGATAAATATCGATGGCTTTCTTTTAAAACCTCATAAGTCCCAATGTTCTTCCTACCCATTGTATTCCTTAAGACTGTTCTAGCCTCCCAATTACATTTCGATGGCTTTCTTTTAAAACCTCGTATGTCCAAATGTTCTTCCTACCCGTTATATTCCTTAAGACTGGTCACGCCTCCCGGTCATATATTTGTATTCAGTCCATCAGAATAATTTTCGCTGTGATCATTTTCCTTTACCAACGCCTAAAGGAAAAAGGACCTTACTGTACCGTATTGTAGGGATGTTGATTGCATGGCAAATTTACACACTCCTACAGTATAATGTACTTAAGGTTCATTTTCCTTTACAAATTGGCAGAGGAAAATTACCATAACGAAAATTATTCTTTTGGACTGCATATACAGTAAATATGGGACTGGGAGGCGTGACCAGTCTTAAGGGATATAATGGATAGGAAGAGTATTCGGACTTACGAGGTTTTTAAAGAAAGCCATCGATATTTATATGCAGTCCATCAGAATAATTGTCGTTATGGTCATTTTCCTATGCTGTTATGTAAAGGAAAATGAACCATAAAAGCACTATACTGTAGGAGTGTGTAAATTTGCCATGCAAACAACATCCCTACAATACGGTACGGTAAGGTCCGTTTTCCTTTACACACTCGCAGAGAAAAATGAACACAGCGAAAATTATTCTGAAGGCCTGCATATAAATATACGACCGGGACTCGTGACTACTCTTAAGGAATATAATGGGTAGGAAGAACATTTCGACATACGAGGTTTTAAAAGAGAGCCGTCGGTATATAATCTGGTTATGTGAAAGCGGATTCATAAACATGTTTACGCACGAATAATAGCACAATTTTATCACAATATTCTAAAGTATAGTATGTCACTCACTGAAGAATTCCAATAAACATACACTACGTTAACGGAATAAATATGAAAACGTTCGAATATTGTTAAGCTTCCTAGAAACATTTGTACTTTGACTTATTGATAGAGGCAGAGTTTTATCAATTCCCTATGTTGCAGTTCGCAAATAAAATTAAAATTTCAGAAACTAGATTACTGGTAACCATGGATGGGAAACAGAAATACCGGAAAGGTTGGGGCTGTAGCTTTCGTGAAATTACAACCCCTACTTATGCATAATGAGACAACAGAAAATCTGGTGTGCTACAAAATTTCAAGAATAGCATTTTCAATCAAACGCTCTCCTATGCCAAAAATTTGTTCTACATTACGCTGTGAAAAGGCCGGGAATAATACATCGAGGCGAGGAAAATTAAACTGACTATGTTTAGAGTCTATAGAAGTATGTTCATTTGTAATATTGTAAATCTGGGTTTACATGAAAAGCCCTTTCCTGCTTGAAACCCGAAGTTCCAAATACTGACGGCCGTATATCCAAGTCCGTATGAAAATATCCCTTATAATATTTCTTCAAAATTTCATTTCTTGTCCTCCCTCCATAATCGTAGCACCAGATCTGGTTCTTCCCTAATAATAATAATAATAATAATAATAATAATAATAATAATAATAATAATAATACCGGGCGAGTAGAGGCGCGCGGCTTTGAACTTGCATCCGGGAGATAGTGGGTTCGAACCCTACTGTCGGCAGCCCTGAAGATGGTTTCCCGTGGGTTCCCATTTTCACACCAGGCAAATGCTGGGGCTGTACCTTTAATTAAGGTTACGGCCGCTACCTTCCCACTCCTAGGCCTTTCCTATCTCATCGTCGCCATAAGACCTATCTGTGGCGGTGCGACGTAAAGCCCCTAGCAAATAATAATAATAATAATAATAATAATAATATGGTCCAACTTCGTCTGATGCAGCCCCTTCTAAGGAGACTATCCGATTATGGTGAACGACATCTGCCGTGTATAGGAAACTGTAGTGTTGCGTGATTTACGAGTTGTGGGAATGTGTGGGAAAGCATGAAAACCAAGTCCCCGAGCCAACAGAATGAACCATTTAAGATTAAAATTCCCGACCCGACTAGGAATCGAACTCAGGTCTCCTGAACTGAAGGTCAATATGCTGACCATTCAGCCAAGGAGCCGGACGTGACGTATAACAAGATGTGTGGTTGGGCTATAAGGGTAGGCCTACATAACATAGTAACTTCCCTATTTTATTATTAAAGACGCTAGTCATTCTTATTACTCATATTAATACTATTATTATTATTAGTATGTTGGTTTTACGTCCCACAAACTACTTTTACGGTTTTTGGAGACGCCTAGGTGTAGAAAATTTGTTACGTGGGAGTTCGTGTACGCGCCGGTAAACTTACTGACACGAGGCTGATGTATTTGAGCACCTTCAAATACTACCAGACTGGGCTAGGATTGAAACCTGCCAACTTGAGCTCAGAAAGCCAACCGTCTGAGCCACTCAGCCCGATATTATTATTCTTATTAGACTATTATTTTATGTGCATAATATTTAGCCTTTAAGTCGTATTAAGAAACGTTACTGTTTACCGCCATACTTGTTTTGCAATATATTATGCATAATATTATTCTGTTATACTTATTTCGCACCTTACTTGTTTCCTTTATGGTGTCTTGTTTCTTATTACTTCTAAACTATTATGTTCCATATTTTTCTTCCTTTGATGCACACTGCTTGCTTTTCTTAGTAGGTCTGTGTATTTTTCAAACTATGATCGTGCATAGACATTATTTATTCTGTTAATATTCTTTTATTATGTTGTAATCTATGTGGTTGAGTGTACAAGCGGGCCACGGGGTTAAACTTGCTTAAGACATAAATAAATAAATAAATAAATAAATAAATAAATGTCGCATGGTTATTCTCTAAAGAATAATTGAATCAATAATAATTTCAATATCGTCGCTTCACCGGTAAAACGTTGTATCCCACAACACTCTTCCTATCCATTATTCTCCTTAAGACTAGTCACGCCTCCCAGCCACATATGGATACGCAGTCCATCAGAACAACGTCCGTTGTGTTCGTTTTTCTATGTGGACGATTAAACGAAAATGAACCTTACATGCATTGTACACTAGGAGTGCGTAAATACGTAATGCAAACGTACATTCCTGCAGTGCGGTACTGTGAGGTTCATTTTCCTTTACACATGGGCATAGGAAAATGAACACAACAAAATTTGTTCTGATGGACTGCATATCCATACGTAGCTGGGAGGCGTGGCCAGTCTTAAGGAGAATAATTGATAGGAAGAGCTTTGTGGAATACAACCTTTTACCGGTCGAGCGACGATATATATTTGAATAAATTGCTGCAATATAGAAAGTAATAAACAGATTAGGCCTAAGTTACATGACAATATTTTTATTCATAGTCTATTATAAACATTACTAACTGTACGTCAGATCATTAGTTGTATTTTTTTAAATTAAAAATCTAATGGCATTTTTATTATTATATGAAGGATTGCCTATCAAGAGGCCGCTATAAACAGCATGAAAATAGCTTAGAAACAGTCATTTAAATTTCATTCTTGGCTCAGCAGGCATATCGTTAAAAATTAATGTCTCCTTACGGTTTTCTCCGTAAGTTATTCATTGCAACATTAGCTCCAATCGTTTTTAGAAGTACGTGATTACATTGTCATCCAGTACAGATGACGAATGGTTGACCTATGAAACCTGAGTGTTAAAATGTTAATATTATCAAGGTGTAACGAAGCTAATGCAGTGAGTTCGCAACTGCCCTCAAGGGTATTCTGTAAGAAAGTATTCAGCTCTCGGTCGAAACGATCTTCACACGGGTCTGTTTTCAGACCGACTTTGCCGTACAGGAGTGAAAGCTGCGTAGAATTAGGATCTCTTATTCGTAAATTGGACCAAAGACATGACAGTATTGAGAATGATTGTTGGTACAAACAGGTGCAAAAAATGACAGGAAGGTGCTTGGAATGAGGACATAAATGCTAAGTTAGGAATGAACTTGACGGTTTAAGTTGTGCATATAAACTTGCTTCCTTGGTGTTGTCATATGACGCGAATGGAGGAAAATGGATAACCAAAGAATAATGGACTTAACCATGAAGGGTATAAGAGAAATAGAGGAAGACAGAGATGACGGTGGTTAGACTAAGTTTTAAGTATTTTGTGGAACTAAATGAGGCCACAGTAGTAATTCTAAACAGAGGCTTGTGGAGGTGTTTAGTTCATTCACAGACAAGCAGAATGGGTGATAAAAAAACACAAGGACCTGTAATGAAAATGTATTTATGTAAGTATAAGACTATTATTTAGAAAATATTTTGTTAATAAGTCAAATTAAAAGCAAAACCTCTAAGATGTCTTGACCCAAAAATATTGTTTGTTTATTGAAACTCCGGTCACCCTGAAAACTAAACTTACTTATTCCGTTTCTTAAATGTATTTCGTATGTATCTGCTTCTGCTTATTCTGGTGGCCTTTGACATCATTATTATAATTTACAAAATCTCGTATCCTGAGAATACTCAAAGTCTCTCCCATATCCTGTATGACAGAAAGAGAGTAAATCCACTTAGGATAGCTTCCCTAATTCTAGCGAACCCACAAAGGTTCAGCCTACTGATTACTCCGTAAGGACAAGAAAAAAAAATCATTTAATTACCTTTAATTGGAATGTTTTACAATGTTGAAATATATTTATTAAATTTCCGGCAGCTACGCCCCCAATGGATCCTATTTATTCAAATGACTTTTGAGTTATGCAGATATGATTGTTGTGTACTATTTGGAGTGAATCTCTCAATTTTTGAAATTTCTTGTAGCGCATTAATAGAGAATCGAAACCTTTCGAAATTCGTCACAGATAAATTTGTAATGATGTGTGGTAGGACGTGGATGTTGCCTTGAAAAGCTAACCATCCTGATTATTCCCTGAAATCGGAGTCGAGAAACCTTGGAAAATTACCTAAAGAGTTTTCAAACTGAACCCACGTTTCAGTACCATACATTTCATTCGGCATTGCTGGACGTAAGTCCATCATGCTATGGCTGAGAATCAAACCGAGGCCAACCAGGTGACGGGTCCGTGAGCTGGCTCCAAGACCACTGCAGGCATTTTTTTTAATAAATGAGATGTATTCCTGCAGAGTGTACGAAAACTATCAACTTTTTCAGGACAAAGAACAGTCAATTTTTCTGACACCAACGCATACAGTTCCGACCTAGCTGAATTATGTGTGTGTGTGTGTGTGTGTGTGTGAGAGAGAGAGAGAGAGAGAGAGAGAGAGAGAGAGAGAGAATTACTGAATGTTGAACAGGTCCTGTGAATATTATGTAAATAATACGTCTATGTATATAACGATGGCTTTCTTTAAAAACCTCGTAAGTCCGAATACTCTTCCTATCCATTATATTCCTTAAGACTGGTCACGCCTCCCAGTCCCATATTTATATGCAGTCCAAAAGAATAATTATCGTTATGGTCATTTTCCTCTGCCAATCTGTAAAGGAAAATGAACCTTAAATACATTATACCCTACAGTACGGTAAGGTCCATTTTCCTTTAGACATTAGCAAAGGAAAATGAACACAGCGAAAATTATTCTGATGGACTGCATATAAATATATGACCGGGAGGCGTGACCAGTCTTAAGGAATATAATGGGTAGGAAGAACATTTAGACATACGAGGTTTTAAAAGAAAGCCATCGATAACTAAATTCTATTGCCTATAACTGTAATTATGTAATACTAAACGCACGACCATTTTGATATAATCAGATTCTACAATGAACTTCTTTTAAATAGCAAATATCAACATCAACAAATCACTGCACTGTAAAAGCTGTCTGTGAATTAGTATAAGATGATGCTGGATTTAGAATGTTAAACTAGTAGTATTTCATGGATTTGCTTATTGTAGCCTACTCTTGTTGTTTTAGTTCTTGTGGTAGTTGTTGGATAATTATGATCACTGACACCGGGATATTTCCCAATTGTCATGTATTTCTTAATAATAATAATAATAATAATAATAATAATAATAATAATAATAATAATAATAATAATAATAATAATGGCATCACTAATCTTATCTAAATGATAGTTTCGGTTTTAGCATTTCTCTCTAATCTGATATGTTTCCTTATTTCTTTTTAATATGAACCATTCTTGTTTAGTTTAAAAAAATTAGAAGTGGGAGATAAACTTTGCTTCAAACTAGGACTGAAAAGCTACACCTATATAAAAAAAACCGAGTTTTCAACCTCGCCACTGACAACAGTAATTCTATGACTGAAATTTCCCAGAGTTTTCCTACATGCACTCTAGGGTAGGTAAGTATCCTTCCTTTTCAATGTATTATAAAGTAAATCAAAGCATTTCTTTTAAAAAAAAGTGATTAGGTGCTCTATCCTGCATGATCAAGCCCCGCCGCAGTCAGATGGCATTTCAGACTGCTTATATAAATGAGAGGTGTTTGTCTTTAGATTTAATGAACCACAATTCAGGACAAAATTTCGGCAGTCCTATGGTCAACAGCAGTTAAAGGAGCTTAAAATGTATGTTTTCACTACTGAACTTATTTAGCAGGTGAACTTGCTGTCTTCTCTTCCCAGAATGCATTCATCCTCTCGCTGTCATTTTTCTTCCGTTCTTCCATCCATCTCAACTTGGGATGTTCAGAAAAATAATGTTTGTTCTAAAGCTAGGCCTATCTCATATAATTTGACCTGTTATGCTGATTTCTTGAAGGTGTTCTTCCATTTAGATTTCACAGTTGTTCGTGACTTTTAGTGAGGAGGCATAATTAAATTTAATAAGTCTGTCATTGCCCACTCTTAAAATATGGCCATGGAATCAATCGTCATTTTCTAATAGAGTTTAATATTTTCTTCGAATGCTGGTATAATTCAGAAGAACTCCTTTTCATCCTCACTCATTCTATTAATACTGGACCAAAGATTTTCTTAGGGATTTTCATTTCTAGTTTTTCTAAATTTTTAATTAGTGATCTGCCTCCAATGATCAAGGTTTCTTATGCGTATGATGCTGCAGGCTTAAGTACAGTGTTATAGTGTTTGAATTTATCATTCTGAGATATGATTTTTTTGTTGTAACAGTTCCACGTGATACTGTAGGCTTTTTGTAATTTAGAAATTCTCCGTTTGCTTCACGATTTAATCCGGATGGTTGAATGATATTTTCCAAGAACCTCTTTATCCGGATTAAGTAGGACCAGAACTGATCCTGATTATCGAAGATCCCGATAAACCGGAAAAATAAAAATAAATACAGTACATGTTATATAATCTATTAACATAAGTTGTGAAATAATACCTTTTTTCAATTGTACAAAAAAATATAAGAATACTTTTCGTACATTTACGACTCTGTTTTATGCACTAAAATAGTCTGTAATTTTTTTTCTGTTTTACATAATGTATAGCGTTCGCGGGCAGCACATCACGAAGACGTTTTACTAACAACAGTTCTGCCGGTGTGCTTTCAGTCAAGGATTCTAAATAGGCCATCAATTTGTCCAGCTGCGTTGTTGCCTCTCCATGAGTCATTGTTTCTTCTGATGGTGCACCGGTTTCATTTTCGAATTCACCATTAGTGAATTAATAGTGCGTTGCATTCAGAAGAGCGTGGGTTCGAATCCCACCTTAGCCGTCCTGGGAATGATTTTCCACGGTTTCCCATTTTCAATTCCAGGGGAAATCCGGGACGGTACCTTTGATAGATAGTGGCCGAATTACTTACAATTTCTGTCTTAACTAACTTATCCTTGGCGAATGAGACATTCAAGAAGAGTCGAGGCCGTAAAAGAAATACTGTACAAGTAAAAATAAATGTTTATTATTTTCGATCCGGATAAACCGGAGATCCGGATTAACGAGGGCCGGATTAACGAGGGCCGGATTAACGAGGGCCGGATAAACGAGGTTCTTGTGTATTTGAAATTATTTACCTGAGGGATTTTGCTAAACCAGAGACTGTTGGTCCAAGTATCGAAGAGATCCTTCCATGTATCAGGTTTCCTCATATGAGATTTAGAGATTTAGATGCAATTGCATGAAGTTTTTTTCCAGGGATTTTAATTACATCTTGCCTATTGGTGGATAGGTTACCAGATCATCTGCGAAGGCCAAATATTCGAATCTTATCTTTGACGTGCTTGCCGGTATTAATCCCTTTTGTTTCCTCTTCCCAGGTTTGGACTATTATTGCTATTCTCTGTTACAAAAACAAGCAATATGTCTGAGAATGTGTTTACAATGGTTGGGCAGCAGTTGTCTTGGCTGGCCGAGGTCCTCAACTGACTGATTGCACTAAGTGTTTTTGTATTATTTATTTATTTTATTTCTTTCTTTCCTGATCATTTAACCAATTATCTGAGGTCGGCATTAATGTACATTAAGGTCAGTTTTATGGCCGGATGCGCTTCCTGATCCAAACTACTGTATGGGGAGGGATGTATTCACGGGTGCGTGTTTCTGTGCTGGTTTATGGTGCAATGTGTGTTGTATGGAAATGAAAATGTGTTTTACTCGTAAGACTATCACGAAAATCTAGCCCCCGATCTAGAGGTATTAAACCGACGTGGCTAAAATACCCGACCAGGCCTGATGAAATGAAATGAAATGGCGTATGGCTTTTAGTGCCGGGAGTGTCCGAGGACATGTTTGGCTCGCCAGGTTCAGGTCTTTCGATTTCACTCCCGTAGGCGACCTGCCCGTCATGATGAGGATGAAATGGTGATGAAGACAACACATAACTTATACCCAGCCCCCGTGCCAGCGAAATTAACCAATGATGGTTAAAATTCCCGACTCTACCGGGAATCGAACCCTGGACCCCTGTGACCAAAGTCCAGCACGCTAACCACTTAGCCATAGAGCGGGACACCATGTCTGGTATCGAACCGGAAGAAGAAGCCTGGTATTATTATTATTATTATTATTATTATTATTATTATTATTATTACACATTTGTACGACTGCTTGGCTGAATCGTTAGCGTTGAGGCCTTCAGTTCATAGGATCCCGGGTTCGATTCCTGGCCGGGTGAGGATTTTAATCACGTCTGATTAATTCTTGTGGCATGGCGACTGGGTATTTATGTTTGTCTCAAAACCCCATTCTTCATATTCACTCGACATTAGCAACCACCATGGAACCATATAGAGTTACCGTAAGAAAGGGCATCCGGCCTTAAAACAGGGCGAAAACCACATGTGGGTAGACAGTTCGCCCCTGCGACCTCACAGTGTGGGAAAAGTGGCAGAAAAAGTAGTACTATAAGATTATTATTATTATTATTATTATTATTATTAGACATTTTGACATTTTATTCTTTATCTGTAGCCATTATTATTATTTTTATTATTATTATTATTATTATTATTATTATTATTATTATTATTATTATTATTATTATTAGACATTTTGACATTTTATTCTTTATCTGTAGCCAGAAGCAAGAAAAAGTATGTACTAATAATTTCAGATAAGCTAAATTGTCCTCAGAGTAGTCGTAGAATCATGAAAATCATTTAAATTATTTAAAGTAATAGAAGGAAGAAGAATTCAAAGATAGTATGAGAGTGCAAACACAAGAACAAATATTTTCCACTTAACTAGGAGTAAAAGCAAATTCCAGTCTAAACTTCTGGAGAATATTACTAATAATGTTATTTGATTTTACGTCTCACTACTGTAACTACTTTTGCGGTTTTCGTAAACGCCGAGGTGCCGGAATTTGTTCGCCAGAAGAGCCCTTTAACGTGGAAGTAAATCTACCGACACGAGGCTAACGTATTTGAGCATCTTCAAATACCACCGCACTGAGCCAGGATCGAACCCGCACACTTCAGCTCAGAAGTACAGCGTTCTACTGCCCGAGCTAAGCAGTGTGGCCTGAGAAAGTTACCTCACGTCATTGCCTACGGCCCCATAGAAAGTTCTTCAAGGTTAATAACGAGATGAAAAAATGAATGGTGTTGAATTGGTTCGACTTTTAGCTTGATGTCACGGATCAGATGCATCTCCCATGGGTTCAATGATAAACTATTTATTTATGCTGTAATTTGAGTCATGTTTATCTCTCGCTCTGACAGGCGAAGGAATGACAGGCTTGTGTAGGCTGCAAAGAATAATAATTTGCCACATATGGTCCGAACTACTAACAGAAGAAATTAATTCATTTCCGACAGAATTTTCGGAGAAAAATTTTCTTTGATTTTAGGATCTTGGACTTAACTTGATAGCTTCCCTTCAAATAGGTTATAGTTCGATTCCCGAATGTATCATTTCTTTTAGACTACTTCTAGTGTCTATAATGGTGACCTGCTCATCGTCACAGATATAAATGGCAGGAGAAAATGGTTTTACTCCCATTCTCATTGATAACGATATTGGAACAGCACGAGTTGTCAAACCTCACGAGTATGAAACAGATGGGCTTATGGAACACAACACAACATGAACTAAATTCGAATGAAGGGAATTCAGTTCTATACTACTGGCCCTATCTTTTCTTTACGTTCAGAATACAGTGGTAACTCAAGCAAAGAGTTTTCAACCATCTGCAGTCTGGTTCCTTTTTATAGTGTGTATATGTCAAAAACATTTCTTTTGCAATGTTATTGATTTGAGGTGTCCGACTCATTGTCTGAATGGTCGGAATACTACTGGCCTTTGGTTCGGAGGGACCCGCATTCCATTCCCGGCGGAGGCGGAGGTGTTTGTGTTTCTTCCAACACATTCCTCTTCATATTCAGACACTAGCAGAGAAACACGTGATAGTGAATGCATCCCTCCAGATAGGGTTGGCGTCAGGAAGGGCATCCGCTCGTAAAAACAAGCCAATTCCTCATGTGAAACACAATTTGAACCCACGATCCCACCAGTGTGGGAAAAGTGAAAGAAAAATATTGATTTGGAGAAGGAAATAACGAAGCTTGGCTTTTCTATGAGCGCTAGAAGATGATAAATGGTATAGGCTACCAATTCACTGAAAGTAGGCTACATAAAGTATCTCTCTTAGCTATTGACAGTCATGCATTAATTTAATTATTTTGGAGGTTTCAAACGATCCTGAGGGTTCATTCAACAAATAAAATCGCGAAATCCAAATTAATTACACGGTAAATCGACGATTGTTCTGATACTTCAACTAAGAGTTTGTCTTCCGCAAATTAAACATGAAGGATTATCAGACAAATATCTTACTAAGAGTTTTCAAGAAGCTGCTAGCTGAACTTCAGTTGATAAGAAATGCCAAGTGCCAATACAATTAATTTTTTGAGTAGGCCTGTACCATTTTTCTACTTATTTTTCTACATTTCTTACTCAAATTTTTGAGGAAATAAGAAATCAAATTCAATTTATAATGAGATATAAGCTATCTCATAATGTTAGAGATATAGGCTACCCAAGGAATTGGAAGTTAGTAAACAATAAAACAAATACTGTACATAGGCCTATTACCAAATGAACCTATTCAGCAGTCACATGGCATCCCTAACACAAAATATAAATTTCATGTTTCCGTATTGACAGCTAAACGACCTTATAAGAACATAAACTTTTTCTTAATGAGGACATTTTACCATTTTAACATTCATAATATCATCCTCACTTCAGTTTTAATGTTTTAAGTACAATATGTAATGTCAGTTTTAGCAATCTACTGAAGATGATCCAATTATGATTGAAGCATGTAGGCTATAGTTGTATTTTTTAAATTCACATTTACCATAATGTATTGAATAAGGAGGATATTGTTCAACAATAAATCATTGTTATAGTGATTTAAAGAATATTAATGGCATTCATAAGACATCTTTTTCCAAAACAAACAAAACTAATCGTGTATCCCGAAAACAAATTAAAACTGAACTTAATTTTTGTTAGAACTATACACAGTTTAATAAACGAGAATCTCTTGTGAAGATTCGTTGTCACTTACTGTAAATCTTCGAATATTTTTCTGAAATAAAATTTTCATGCATTTACAAGATCGACCACGAGACAAGTGGAATAGCATTCGAGACTTCGTTAGCTTTACAATGCATGACCTACTTTCAGCATGTCGTATCAATAAATATGACTATTTCGGCCCTAATTCCAGTCAGGGGAAGCCATGATTTTTAAAATATAGTACCTAAACTAATAATCTTCTTTTAAACTATAAGTCTAAAGTACCTGTATTATTAATCAATTATAGGCTAATCATACTAGGAAACTAGAAGAATTATGAAAGACTGCACGAACAAACCCTACACGCTAGTACTTTATTTTACGCTTTTTTTCTATTCAAATGAACCAAAATAACATGTCATAAGTCACATAACGTCACTGGTGAACTCATTCATTCGTCAGTAGGCGGCCGGAAATAACTTACTAACTTTCAATGCCGTCCCGTTTCAAAGTCGACATTGGTTTCCAACGACAATTTACTGATTTAATTTTAGCCGATTTCCATCGACAATTACGTAGGTCATTTTACACTGGTAATATCTCAGCAATTTACCTCTGAAAACAATCGTCTGAAAAAACTGAACCTTGAAAAAGATATATTGAAGTAAATAAATTGCGCTCGAGATAGGCAGTGAGCTCTACTCCCCATAATATACAGCATTACGATGTCCTAGTTCTAATACCACGTATCTGACAATAATCTTCGTATCCATTATTCTCCTTAAGACTGTCACGCTTTCCAGCCACATATGGATGTGCAGTCCATAAGAACAATTTTCGTTGTGCTCATTTTCCCATGTGGGTGTGTAAAGGAAAATGAACCTCATTGTAAAAGCATTATACTGTAGGAGTGCGTAAATACGCCACGCAAACACACATTCCTACAGTACGGTACGGTAAGGTTCCTTTTCTTTTACACACACGCGTAGGAAAATGAACACAACGAAAATTGTACTGATGGACTGCCTATCCATATGTGGCTGGGAGGCGTGACCAGTCTTAAGGAAAATAATGTATAAGAACAGCATCGTCAGATACGTGGTATTAAAACTAGGCCGTCAACTAATGTTTGACGTTTTCTCCGTGAATGTAATTAAAAAACAAGATACTTTCAGGAGGATGACATGTAGGCTACTGTAAATGTTCCGAAAATTATTTCATATATCGCGGTCAATGATGTGTACCGTGCTTTACATCACTATCCCGTGTTTCCTTTTTAAACCAATTAAACTCGTCACCAAGTTAAACCAGACGGCGAGGCAAGTTTGACACCTCTCTGGATCCTCCACTAAATTATGTAACACACTGTATACCAAGGAGTTAGATCAGTAGAATAATGTAGCAACATTTCCCTCATTTATATCTTTCAGGAGTGTCGGCACGAGGTCGGAGAAGTTTTACTGTTCTCAAATTCAGATGATTAATAGTATTCTAATTCATAGGAATTTCGATAGGCCTACAGAAACTTTATTATTATCGTGGTATCTGAGAACACAGTATGTTACTTACAGTATACAGTAGATACCTCCCTCAGTTTCATACTGTGTTCTCAGATACCACGATAACAAGAGAGTTTCTGTATCGTATTTCCTATGAATTATAATACGACTAATCATCTTTATCGCCTGACCGGAGAGGATCAAAATCCAAATCACATGACAAATCTACTCAGAAGGTTTCGGTATTAATTCGGACTGAAATGTCATCTAGCTTTACGAAAGTGCACACAAATAGAACTATATCTGTTGAGTTTCAAATCCTCCAAACAATATGACTTACTAGGAAGAAAACCTGAGCAAATATACTACCGGCAAATGAGTAATGATATTATTCGTAATATTGGCAGTGGTGTGGTGAAGAAAGACCGGTTGGTAACATGAGCTTACACATTTAAAAGGTAAACTACGAACAGTTGACTTCGTATGCAAATAGACCAAACTGGCCGCTTAGTGCAGGGTAGTAATGCAAACTCTTTCCGTTGTCACCCACACGCACAAGCACACGTGAGTACGCAGTAACAGCTATAATAATAATAATAATAATAATAATAATAATAATAATAATAATAATAATAATAATAATAATAATAATAATAATCTTTAGAATACCGTCCAGAATGGTGATCTATTAGTTTTACAATTGCATACTCGATCGCTATTTTTTGTTTATTGACAGATGTGAATGTATATGAACTGATTTGCAGCATTGGAAACACAGAAGTAGCTAGACTACATAAATAAAGATTCTTAGCAAACTTTAAATTTTTTGAACTAAAACAAAGATTGTAGACAGGTAGTGAAGGATGATGGACCCAGCCATATTTCTTTGATCAAATGCTCATGAAGTACTGTAATATTAATCAGGTCTAATCACTTAAACCTAGGACAAAGTTTATCAAGCGGCGACTTAAGATTATTTTTCTACAGAATGACCATTGATGAAATTGGCTTTCGCTCCGCAATGTTAAGAACTGGTATTATTTAGACCACTGATGGAATTGGTTTTTCTAGTTGAATTTTCATAATTAAAAATTAAATTCGTTGTACGTGAATGATACTTTAAAAACGTGTCAATACTTGCACAAATCGTACCGGAAATTCAAACATCACATAGACAGTTTAATGAGATTAATTCACACTAGTACAAAAAAATACGAGTCTTATGACATTTAAGTGATACTACATTTCTGTCATGTCAAAATACCGAACATTGAAGAATGCGGCCACTTCTATAATACAAAAGCCTTTAAGGTGAACCAATTCCAAATTAAAAAGTGCTATGTAAGTTAAAACGTTTGAGTGAAAATGCAAATTTGTCTTTACGCCTGTTCATGGAACTATTTTCCGTTAATTTGAAAAGAGCATTGATTTTCTTATTTAAGTTATATTGACTTTGGTCTTGTTCAAGTGTCATTCTGCAGGTTGCAACACGCGCACTTGTGCAATAAAGTATGAAGAGAACTCACAGGTCAGTACTTTGCCGAACTGCTACAGTCCTGCTGGTAGTATGAGTGGGCCGCGGCGCTCCGGTACGCTGCTACGGCGCTCACCGTCGCCGCTGGAGCCGGAGGGGACGCTGTCACAGCCGTTCGGAACCCAAGTTGACAGCTGGGGTTAGGGACGGCGTCGAAGTCATCCGGTGCGGTCCCGTACCAGGCAGCAGCCTGGCGGCTAAACTGCGGGGCGGCCGTGGACGTGGTCGGGATGTCATCCATGGGCTGATGGTACTGGTGGTAGTACATAGCTCCTCCACTGGTGGCGCCCTGAACTCGCGTCGTGTACAGGTGTTGTTGCTGCTGTTGCTGTTGTTGGGGTGGACTACCGTCCCGGCTGCCCCCAGTCATCAGACTGTCCACACTGAAGGTTCCTCCTCCTACAATGACACCAGAAGTATCCATGGCAGATACGTCTGTCATGTGGTGGTCTACTATCACTCCAACCCCTGGTTTAACATCTGGGTGAGAGTACTTTGCACTCATACATGTACTTAGTTCGACTACGGGTTCTCGTTTCGGTTTGCACTCAGGAGTTGCTTTAACTTTCTCTTCGTGCAATTTATCATCCCCTCTTTTATGTACATCCTGCTGTTGTTGTTGTTGCTGCTGTTGTTGCCTCTTTAACGCCTCCTCTTTTTCCCGCAAAGCGTCCTTCTTTTTAAATCGTCTTCGCCGCCTCAAATACGAGCCATTGTCGAACATATTATACGAGTCCGGATCTAGTGTCCAATAGCTTCCCTTCCCTGGCTTCTTATCGTCGCGGGGAACTTTAACAAAACACTCGTTGAGGCTTAAGTTATGTCTGATGGAATTTTGCCAGCCCTGCTTATTCTCACGATAGTAAGGAAAACGTTCCATAATGAACTGATAAATACCATTAAGCGTGATACGTTTCTCTGGAGCATTTTGGATGGCCATAGCTATGAGAGCAATGTAAGAATAAGGAGGTTTAACCATGTCTTTTGCCGGTCCATGATGTAATTGCTGTTGATGAGGGTTGAGTGGGTACGGAGTTGCAGCGTACCCATAACGAGAGTACTGATCGTAAGGATAGGCAGCGGTGCCTGCCCCCATATGATGTGCCGCCCCCGACATGGCGGTGGGATATCCCCCAGCCGCCGCCGCCGGGTGGCGGTAGTAAGCGTTCTGGTCCCCAAACAGGGTGTGCATGGTTGTGCCGGTCGCTACCGGGTACGCTATATGCTCCAGTTTGACGGCTTAGATCACAACACAAACACCTATAAGACGATGCAGAAGATCTTGAAAAAACATACCGGACGATGCACACACATTACGAGTGTTTTTTATAAGGAGGGCCACCTAGTTCGTTTTCTTACTTAGTTGAGAACGAAGCCGAACCCGCGGACCAACAGCTAGAGTAGATGCAATCACTCGCAAAGCAACTTCTTATTATGACACACAACACTACTCGGTTTACACAGAGATTAAGTGAAAACAGTCTGGTTGTTTCCTTTCACCACAAGCCTCACAATGCAGAGAAAACAGTGGCTGGCTTTGCCATGAAAACAGGCGGGCGAAGGGGCCCGAATTAGCGGGCTAACGCAAGATCAACAAGCAAGCGCGGACTGCACTGAGGGGTTCGTGCCAAGCTGCGGAGGCTTTGAGGCCGGGATCCAACTTTCACTCAGTTCGGTATTGGGCGGAGAGACGTCCCATGCTCTGGCAGCCACGCCCGCCATCCAATCACACAACGGAACAGGCTGAGACACGCCCTCCAACTCTGCTCCCCCTTAATCGATCTTTCCTAGATGGACAAGGCAAAAGAGGCGTTTTATTCAATTTGGTTTGAGTACCCTTAGTATATACCCCCACCCCCCTTTTCCCTTCTCTGCGCCCTTCTTCTTTGTCGCCCCCTTGAGGATATCCTTTTAATCAAACCAGATCAACCCCAGCCGGCAAAATTGAATACAGTAATACTCTCCGATGGATCAAAAAAAAATATACGTCAACAGCTTTAGAGGGAAGAAGGGTAGTAGTGGGAGGGTTGTGAAAGTAAAGTGTCAAAATCTAAATTGAATTTTCGCCACGGGCTGGGCTGTCTAAACAGATTAGTGTCACAGGCAGCGCAAGCCAGCCCGTGAAATTAAACCATCAGCCTGAGCTGGTGTACTAGACCTAGCTTCTACTGCTACTACCTTACACCAGCGGGCACATGTGTGTGGATCTTGGCTCCAGCAGAGCAAGTGAGGGAGGGACAAGGGGGGAGACAGGAAAAGGCTTCTTCAGCCAGAGAAAACAATGTAGCTTTACACATATAAACGGTTTCGGCCGACAGATCAGTAAAGCAGAGGAGGTCGGGGCGAAGTGAACATCGGGACAGTAGTATACCGTACCAACACGAACCACGTGTCTTCACCCTTCCATAGCCTCCTTCTACCATTGACGTCTTCCATGTGGACAAGTTCAAACACCCTGCGTGTGTGGAATTTCGTGATGTCTTGTGCCAACTGTTTGTTCCTCAAGGTCTTCAGCAGAAGAAAAACATTCCATTTGCCCTTGGATTTGATTAGATAAACCTACTACACGAGTGTTGATTATTTATCTGAATGGTTGGAAACGATGGCAGAATTTGTTTGCGACTTCGCCGTTAAGAATTAGTAGCTAGTAACAGTTTCAGTGACTTCAACCGTTAATTTCTATGATATTATATCACTTTCTCTTCGGTTTAGTGACATCGAAAACAGCCGGTGGTAAGGCAACATTCAGGCCTATAGAATCCCCACTTGTTCAACAAAGGACATGCAGAATCTTAAACTCCGTAATTAACTTGGGATAAGTCAGTCAATAGGTTACACTGTAAGATAAGAAAAGGGAAAATTAGCTGTAAAAGGGAGGTCCATCAAAGTGTTAACTTACTGCTGTCAACTTACTCAAATTCATTGAATTGCTACATCTATTTCAATTGTAATTTTATTTATGGACCTGATTTAAATGATTTAGAATTATTTTGAAAAAAATCAAAAATATCACTTGATATTTAGAACTAACTTCCTGCCCGGCTACATATAGACCGGGAACGGAAGTACCTGTTGAGTGATGAACTTAATCTATACCGAACACGTATCCGGCTGCGCAGAAGCCTACGTGAAGAAGTGCCGAGCAGTAACACCACAAAGTATATAAACATAGTAAAAAAAAGTGCTGTGTGTAACATGAAAAGTGCTGTGAAGCCCAGTTGTGCTCTAGCGGAAGTGTTAAATTCCTTTACTCAGGATCCGTTCACCTTGGCATCAAGTTCAGCACAAACTAGATGGTTAAATATTTCTTTCTTTCTTTCTTTCTTTCTTTCTTTCTTTCTTTCTTTCTTTCTTTCTTGTCATCTAGGCATCTTATCCAAGTTGTCGGCATGAACCACGTGTTCTTGCTCTTTAAGCCAACCATCACCAGTACCTCATCTTATAAAGATATCATTTTTAGCCCCTTCCTCCATGTGTGTATAATAAACGGCAGGCTACAATAATTGCTTTTCATGACATTACTTCAAAGCTCAAGCACTGATTGGTGACGTAGTTCCTTTGCATGCTTTTCTGGTAGAATTATTGTGTGTGTATCTGTGTCCATATAGTACGCTACTTGAATCAATCCTGTATTTGTCCAATCGTTCACAACATACGACCGTGGAGAAATAGCATACTCAGGTTAGCTAGTTTTGGTAACTGTGCTTATAGGTGCAACTTATTTCAGGATTATAATAATAATGTTATTGATTTTACTCCCCACTAACTACTTTTCACAGTTTTCGGAGACGCCGAGGTGCCGGAATATTGTCCCACAGGAGTTCTTTTAAGTGCCAGTACATCTACGGACACGAGGTTGATGTGTTTGAATATTTTCAAATAGCACCGGACTGAGCCAGGCTTAAACTCGCCAAGCTGGAGTCAGTAGGCCAGCTCTTCAACCGTCTGAGCCACTCAACCCGGCTGTTTCGAGGTTTAGCTTCATCAGAGCGCGTGTATGTAGGCTACAGAAACTTCCCGATCACCTTTTATTGTGGGGCAATGCTGCCCCTCCAAACACAAAATACAGTCGGTTTCCGTAGAATTTTTAACTTGCGTAAATAAAATAATAAAACCCATTGCTAAAATACCTTACGTTCATATTGTTAAAACTGTTCCTAGCACCACACTGAGTGGTTCAGACGGTTGAGACGCTGGCCCTTTGAGCCAAACCTGGACGGTTCGATCCTGGCTCAGTCCGGTGGTATTTGCAGGTCAGCCTCGTTTCGGTAGATTTACTGGCACGTAAAAGAACTCGCCGGGCTGAGTAGCTGAAATGGAAGAGCGCTGGCCTTCTGACCCCAACTTGGCAGGTTCTATTCTGGCTCAGTCCGGTGATATTTGAAGGTAGGGCCTACTCATATGCGTCAGCCTCGTGTCAGTAGATTTACCAAAACGTTAATCCTAAAGAACTCTTGCGGGACGAAATTCCAGCTCCTCGGCATCTCCGAAAACCGTAGAAGTAGTTAGTTGGACGTAAAAACAATAACGTTATTTTGAATGAATGAATGGCGTATGGCTTTTAGTGCCGGGAGTGTCCGAGGACAAGTTCGGCTCGACAGGTGCAGGTCTATTGATTTGACCCCCGTAGGCGACCTGCGTGTCGTGTTGAGGATGAAATGATGATGAAGACAACACACACACCCAGCCCCCGTGTCAGCGAAATTAACCAACGATGGTTAAAATTCCCGACCCTGCCGGGAGTCGAACCCGGGACCCCTGTGACCAAAGGCCAGCACGCTAACTATTTAGCCATGGAGCCGGACAACATTATTTTAATTAATATCGACACATCGCACATTAGTCCTAGCACGTATGCTTGTCTGACAATATTCTTCCTATCTATTATTCTCCTCTTTATTTTTGCTAGGGGCTTTACGTCGCACCGACACAGATAGGTCTTATGGCGACGATAGGATAGGCCTAGGAGTTGGAAGGAAACGGCCTTGGCCTTAATTAAGGTACAGCCCCAGCATTTGCCTGGTGTGAAAATGGGAAACCACGGTAAACCATTTTCAGGGCTGCCGATAGTGGGATTCGAGCCTACTATCTCCCGGATGCAAGCTCACAGCCACGCGCCTCTACGCGCATGGCCAACTCGCCCGGTATTATTCTCCTTAAGACTGGTCACGCCTCCCAGCCACATACGGATGTGCAGTCCATAAGAGCAATTTTCGTCGTGCTCAATTTCCTATGCGGCGTTGTAAAGGAAAATGAACCTTAAATGCACTGCAGGAATGCGTAAATAGGTCATGCAAGCACACATTCCTACAGCTCGGTGTAGTAAAGTTCCTTTTTCTTTACACGTACGCATAGGAAAATGAACACAACGAAAATTGTACTGATGGTCTGCCTTTCCATAAGTGGCTGGGAGGCGTGACAAGTCTTAAGGAAAATCGTCGCTGCCGGGACAAAACCTCCTATGTGAAATAATTTTAGCTTAGAACTGACTGGTAAGGTTCTGTCATCTAAGGTGCAATATCGTGTGCATAGGCTTATTGTCAAGGCATTCTCGCTCTTCACAATATATGTGCTGCGGGTCAGTATATCTCCAAAACAAATTATCACATAGGAGGTTTAATCCCGGCAACGACGAAATAATGGTTAGGAAGAGTAGCCTATTGTAAGTTACGTAGTATTAGAACTAGGTCGTCGATATTATTTTCAAAATCTTCTGCGGGACAAAATTTCGGCACCTTAGAGTCTCCGAAGATCGTCAAAAAAGGTAGTTAGTGGTTTTAACCAATAACATTATTACTGCTATTCGGACCCCTATTTAATCAGTAGACGTAATTAATTTAGAGAATACAATAGAAAACAATACACCCCATAAACCGCGATCATCTCAAAGGAATTAAGTTTATCTCCGCATAGTCTTACCCCTATGTTTCAATGAGTAGATCTAGAACTTTGGTTGTTTGTGTTGCTTCATGTAAGAAGTTTGGAACATCTTGACCGTCCTCCGCGTGTTCATAGTAGTGTATTTTAAATTAACTGGAGCAGCGTATGCGCCTCCAAAACTTTTCACACATCTGTCATTTAGGCTACTTTGGCAACACTACTGACTAATAAATAAAGAACGCAACCCGTTAACGGATTAGAAATAGTTGTCACCAAATAAGCTTCCACGACCTACCCGCCTGCCCCACAGCCTAGGGGTAGCATGTCTGGTAGATTTACCAGTACTTTCAAGAACTCCTGCGGGACAAAATTCCGGCGTTTCCGAAAACAGTAAAAGTAGTTACTGGGACGTAAAAGCACCAATAGTATTACTGCTATTCGGACCCCTATTAAATCAGTAGACGTACCGGTAATTGATTTAGAGAATACATTAGAAAACAATAGGCCTACATCCCATAAATCATACATCTCATCAATTCCCGGCCAGGTCAGAGATTTTTACCTGGATTTGAAGGCTGGTTTGATGCTCACTCAGCCAACGTGAGAACAATTGACGTCAAACGAGTTGCTGCGTGGTTTGGATCACGTAGCTGTCGGCTTGCATTCGGGAGGTAGTGGAATTCGAACCCCACTGTCGGCAGTCCCGAGGATTGTTTATCCGTGGTTTACCATTTTCACATCAGGTAAATGCTGTGGCTGTACCTTAAGGCCACGGTCGCCTTCTTCCCGCTCCTAGCCCTTTCCTATAGCCTACCATCGCCACCATAATACCTACCTGTGTTCGTGCGATGTAAGTCTAAGGTAAATTGTAAAATAAAAACCACACACCAAACAATTGAAGAGCAATCAGACGGTGACACAGTAGCTTCAGCCTACGAACCCAATAATAACGGCCACGAGAAAAAATCATGCAGACCACACGCCTTCTCGGGCCTTCGAAAAGACAAGCGGTCACTTAGTAGGCCAAGGCCCGTCACGGCTGCTGCGCCACGAGGTTATATTTGGTTTGATATGGTACTGTCCATTGATCAGGGAGTGATTAGGATATTTTGTACTACCTCTAACTGCTCAGAGAGGGAAATATTTTCGAGGTTAATATATTCTAGTAATTGGCTAGATTTAAATGGTGGTATAGGTGATTTTATTTCATGTTACTCCCTTGTGAGACAGTATGTTGCCGGTTTCTGATTCTATTTGTTCTAAAAGTTATTTCTTTGGTGATGCTATGAAATCACGAAAAGAAGACGGCATGTTTGAAGGAGTGAACATTATTTTAGTCTAGGTGTAGGCCTACCGTTGAATAGCTATGGAAAAGGTTTGGTACACCGAGCGAGTTTCCTACGCGGGTGTGTCACATAGCTGCGAGCTTGCATTCGGGAGATAAAGAGCTCGAATCCCGCTGTGGAAGACCTGAAGACGGTTTTCCGTGGTTTCCCATTTTCACACCAACAAAGAAAAGGACGGAATAATAATTAGTACCAAAGACTTGCGAATTTTACAAGAGGAAAGAGGAAATAATAATAATAATAATAATAATAATAATAATAATAATAATAATAATAATAAATAATTTCGTGTGGCTATTTCTAGCGGAATGCAGCCCTTGTAAGGCAGACCCACCGATGAGGGTGGGCGGCAACTGGCATGTGTAGGTAACTGCGTGTAATTGTAGTGGAAGATAGTGTTATGTGTGGTGTGTGAGTTGCAGGGATGTTGGGGTCAGCACAAACACCCACCCCCGTTGGAATTAACCAATGAAGGTTAAAGTCCCCAACCCGGTCGGGAATCGAACCCGGAACCCTCTGAACCGAAGGCCAATACGGTGACCATTCAGCCAACGAGTCGGACAATAATAATAATAATAATAATAATAATAATAATAATAATAATAATAATAATAATAAGGAGGCACTAAAAATTAGAATGCAAACCAAGGCGAAAGTGTATTCTACCCCCACAACGGTTCTGCAGTGAGATTTGCATAAATAGGCCTATTAGCGGTCTGAGCTACCAGAACCCCTAAAATTTATACAACTCATCTAAACACAACTGTAGAGTGGCTGGATGACACTTGCGCCTTGTGCAAATACGCTTGTATTCTAACCTATTAGTGCCTAAAACTTATTTTTCAATCAATAATAATATACATAAAGGTGTCGCAGTTTTGTTCCGCAGAGATTCTTTAAAGCGCCAGAAACCCATGACACGGAGTCAAATTATAAGATGTCACTGACTTCAGCCACGACCGAAAGCACTATTTTGGTACCAAAAAGACAATAGCCAGGCTGAGATGACAGAGTGCTGGCTTTCTAAGCCGGAGGTGGAGTGTTTGATCCCAGCCCAGCCCCGTGGTATTTGAAGATACTTAAATAGACCAGCATCGGGTCAGCGAAGTCACCATATCATAATTGTCGACACCTTGTCGATTTCTGGAAATTTACAAATTAGTTAGTGAAAGCGAAAAACTGAAAAAAATGAAATGGCTTATGGCTTTTAGTGCCGAGAGTGTCCGGGGACAAGTTCGGCTTGCCAGATGCCTTTCGATTTGACGCCCGTATGAGACATGCGTGTTGTGATGAGGTTGAAATGATGATGAAGACAACACATACATCCAGCCCCCAGGTCAGCGAAATTAACGAATAATGGTTCAAATTTCCGACCCTGCCGGGAGTCGAACCCGGGACCCCTGTGACCAAACGCCAGCACGGACCATAAAACTGAATACTAAATGCGAATACTAACGAACTCCCTCATTGCGATCTGCAAAAAAATAAAATTCGCCCCAAATAGTCTATAGTCTTGAGTTCTTGCCCCTTCTGTTCGAGAACGGACGATTTGGATGTTTTGTCCCTGAAGTCTGCAATAATAATAATACTTGCTCAAAGCAGACTAGCAAGGGACCAAAACAGTTTTCCGAATTAGTCAAGCTTCCGCATTATACAAATCATCGTTTATTTTTTGCCTTAAAATACCAATCACCACCACCGTTACACAAAACTTATTACAGTAGGCCTATACATTATGTTTAAATATTATTTAGAACTTCCCTGTATCTGCCTACGAATGACGCTCGGCTATCCAGACTGATGTACGATGTACTTCAATACACTGATTTGTTAATTACTATAATTAATGGTCATTTTTATTAATCTACATATATCATGATTCACGGTATATCATTTTGGCACTGTCATATCAATATCATACATTATTTCAGAAACTAATATATACGCTCTTTAAACTTATTTTCCTCATAAAACTCTATACAGTAGGCCTACTTCGCAACACTAAGCTTTCTTCCACAGATCACAGAAAACTCTTTCCTCTTCTTTCTAATCGTGTCTTTCTGAATGCAGTCCTGAGCTGAGTACATTAGTTCAAGAACAATGAAAGAGTTAGATGTTATGGCAATTTGCTTTACGTTACAAAAGCACTGTAGACCTGTTCGTGGGTTCGGATCTTGTTTTGATCCTCAACTCCTTGCTCGTCTCCTCCTTCTTCCGTCTCCCATTTCTAGGCCTTTCCCACTGCTAGAAGAGCTGTAGCTGATTCGAAATGTGGTGTATCGTACGAATGAAGTTCTCTGCCTCCCAGGGACCGTTTCTTGCTTGACACAAGTTGGATATTGCCGACGTGTTTTCAAGCACTTCAATATTTCCACCATCCACATTATCACTCTCTCCAAACACGCGCGTCAGATTGATCATTCCAACACCACAAATGCACAAATATTGTACGCAGGACAACATCAGTTCCTAATACTTTCCGCATTGTATAAGTAGATTTTAAAAGATAGTTCTGTCCAGGAGTTGGCTTCTTTCTTATAGAATAGACTACTGTTGATCGCAACTGCACCTTGATACTGTTCCATCCCCGTCCTAGAAAGTTATACCGGCGCCGTCGGTGGCAAGCGTGTTAATGGTTCACAAATAAACTAGAGCGATAAATAATCCAATATCTAAGGACACAAATACCATGGGTATATGAACATAAATACGTCAATAAAAAGCAACATAGGGGGTACGATGGATTTATTAAGTAAGCACATTATCGAATATTCATTCTACATTCGAAATAAACAAATAAAAACGCTTCAAATAGGCTCAAAGAATTGCCAAAACTAATTAAATGTGCCGATCACTTCACAAAACAAATTAAATACAAAATATATTGAAAACCGGGCAACGTCCCGAATTAATGTAAAGTATATACTATACAAATTGAATCTTGGGGAACACTTCGCTTTGAGTCGGCGTAGTTATGCTCAATATGTCTAATATCCCACACGGGTTTCGTTTCATATAAACGTCCTTTTAAGTCATACCACGATAGAAGAAAATTATACTTGATCCGATCCATATTTACATACATAGACTGTTATTATTATTATTATTATTATTATTATTATTATTATTATTATTATTATTATTATTATTATTATTATAGCTATATTCCTGAACGTTGAAAAGTTATAATACAGCAAAATTCAACTCTTGGTAAAGGCATGACCTTTTCGTGTTAATTTATGTAGGCTACGATATCACCAAGTTATTTCGCGGATCAGGATTTCCACCATCGCTTGATTTTTGCTTTAAGCTGTTCTTAAATTATTCATCAGAATTTTCATTCATGTGATTTGTGAATTATTTATGTGAAATACAGATATATAAATAGAAACATGTCCGACTCGTTGACTGAATGGTCAGCGTACTGGCCTTCGGTTCAGAGGGTTCCGGGTTCGATTCTCGGCCGGGTCGAAGATTTTAACCTTCATTGGTTAATTCCAGTGGCCCGGGAGCTGAGTGTCTGTGCGATCCCCAACATCCCTGCAACTCACACACCACACATAACACTATCCTCCACCACATTAACACGCAGTTACCTACACATGCCAGATGCCGCCCACCCTCATCGGAGGGTCTGCCTTACAAGGGCTACATTCGGCTAGAAATATCCACACGAAATTATATTATAATAGAAACATGTTGATAATCATTAGGCCTATTATTATGTAGGCTGCATAATGCTATTCTCGCTGAGTGAAATGGTACTTTAGTGGAAGTCCTAAAATTTAATTATCAAAAACCTATGTTACTAGTTGTCCTATCGATAAATGCTACATAGCTAAACATACATACATCATCATTATAGACCGTTACGCCTTTCAGCGTTCAGTCTGCAAGCCGCTGTGAATTTACTAAACGTCGCCACAATTCTCTATTTGCAACTAGTGCTGTGGCCTCATTTAGTTCTATACCTCTTATCTTTAAATCGTCAGAAACTCTAACCATCCTCGTCTTGGTCTCCCTCTACTTCTCTTACCCTCCATAACAGAGTCCATTATTCTCCGAGGTAACCTATCCTACACCATAAGCCTCAATATGATCCCACTAACTAAGTCGGTTTATGCGCACAACTTCGTCTATTGAGATCATTCCTAAGTTAGCCTTTATCTCCTCATTCCGAGTACCTACCTGCTATTGTTCCCACCTGTTTGTACCAGATATCTTTCTCGCTACTTTCATGTCTGTTACTTTTAACTTATGTATAAGATATCCTAAGTCCACCGAGCTTTCGCTCCCGCAAAGCAATTTTGCTCTGAAAACAGACCGATGTAAAGATTGTTTCGTCCGGGAGCTGACTTCCTTCTTACAGAATACTATTGATCACAACTGCAGCCCACTGCATTAGCTTTACTGCACCTTGATTCAACCTCACTTACTATATTACTATCCTGGGAGAACACACATCCTAAAAACTTGAAAATATCTACCAGTTCCAGGTTTTTATCACCAATATGACATTCATTTCTCTTTGATTATTGACATCAGTTTAGTCTTCGAAAGACTAATTTTCATACCATACTCATTGCACCTATTTTTAAGCTCCAACTTATTAGATTCAGGCTTTCAGCACAGTCTGCCATTAAGACCAAGTCGTCAGCATAGGCAAGATTGCTTACTATATTTCTATCTGCCTTAATCCCTCCCTGCCACTTCATATCTTTCAGCAGATGATCCACGTAAACTACGAACAACAAAGGTGAAAGGTCTTGTCTAACCCCTGTAAGTACCCTAAACCAAGAACTCATTCTGTCATCAATTCTCACTGCAGCCCAATTGACAACGTAAATGCCTTTGATTGATATTAATAATCTACACTTAACCCCACAGTCCTCAAGTATGGCGAACATATTTCCACTCGGTGTCCTGTCATATGCTTTCTCAAGATCTACGAAACATAATGAATGATAACTGTTAATTACTCGCGTAGCATTTTTCATTTACCTGACGCATACTGAAAATCTGATCCTGACAGCCCCTCTGTGGTCTGAAGCCACTCTGGTTTTCATCATACTTCCTCTCAACCTTTGATCTCACCCTCCCTTCCAAGACGCCAGTGAACAGGAACACTTTGAGATACCTCGATAGTTGATGCAATCCTTCCTGTTCCCTTGCTTATAGGTAGGTGCAATTACTTCTTTTGTCCAATCTAAAGGTACCTTACCAACACTCCATGCTAATATAATTATTCTATGAAGCCATTTCATTCCTGCCTCCGTCCGACTCGTTGGCCGAATGGTCAGCGTACTGGCCTTCAGTTCAGAGGGTGTCGGGTTCGATCCCCGGTCGGGTCGAGCATTTTAACCTTAATTGGTTAATTCCAATGGCTCGGGGGTTGGGTGTGTGTGGCGTATTCAACATCAGAAATAATCCTAGGTAGGGCCCTCATCTTCACAGACATGCAGGTCACCTAATAGGCCGTCTACTAGAGAAGGACCTGCACCAGGCCACTTCGGAGGCCATACGCCATTATTATTATTATCCTTATACTTCACCATTTCAGGTCTGATTTCATCTGTTCATGCTACTTTTTGACAATGGAGTTTATTTACCAACTTTTCCACATCCTCAAGCGTAATTTCACCAACATCATTTTCCTCCTGCCCATGAGCTCGGTTGTTCGCGACGCCACCAGGAAGATGTCCTTTTACGTTGAGAAGATTTCCAAAATATTCCCTCTACCTGCCCAGTGAAAAAGAAATTAAATGACGTATGGCTTTATTTGCCGGGATGTGCCCGAGGACTTCTGCTCGCCAGGTTCAGGTTTTGATTTGACTCCCGTAGGCGACCTGCTTGTCGTAATGAGGATGAAATGATGATGAAGTCGACATATACACCCAGTCCCCAAGCCAGGGAAATTAACCAATTATGGTTAAAATTCCCGACCCCTCCGGGAATCGAACCTGGGACCCTTGTGACTAAAGAACACCACGCTAACAATTTAGCCATAGATCCGGACACCTGTCCAGTGATTCCCTGGGATCTATTATGAGTTCACCTGAATTACCTACAACACTGTTCATTTTCTTCTTCCCCCTCACTTCCTAAGATTATTTATTTATTTCCAGAAAGGTTTCCCTGCTACTAGACCCAGCCTTTCCAGGTTATTACCAAAATCTTCTCACGAATTCTTTTTATATTCAGTTAAAGTTATATAAAATTACATTTCTGATTATTAATGTCATTAATTTTCACTGTACCGCCTAAAATAAGTGGTGGTGGTGGTGATGGTGATTATTGTTTTAAGAGGAAGTACAACTAGGCAATCGTCTCCCATATAACACTGATAACAAAGAAAAATTGGAAGAGATCCGACACTTTGCAAAATAATGATAGTATCGACCAAAGAAAGGCAAGGGCCACGAAGGACGTGAAAATGAAAGACTCCCTAGGCCTTGAGTGTTCAAGTACCGTCGGGGTCGGAAAATAATAATAGTTGATTTAGAGAGTTCGTATAGGGTAGATCACAGTAAGGAGCCTGGCAAAAGTAAGTGGAAGTAATGCCAGGACTCAACTCATGGCCCCGTGGTCGCAAATCCACGCTCGCAAGTTGAGAGGCACTGAGGGCCCCTTTTAGTCGCCTAGCACGACTGGTAGGGGATCGGATATGATAACAGAAAACAGAGATAATCATTAATTTCGATTTTTGTTGCTAAATCCATATCAACGTCGAGCCACGGTAAAATGAGTAAACAGAATTTAGTGAAATTCGGTATGTAAAATCGGAGAATGAGGTGATACAGTCTAGGTTATAAATAATTTTATTCACCCTGGATGAAATGGTAGTTTAGGGGAAGGCGTTTAACATTTAAAATAGCTATGTGATTGGTTCTATCGGAAAGTATCAAGTTACATAACAAACGTTATATAGGCCTAGAACACAATTTCTTATTCTGTTTTACCGTATCGACTATGATAAGAGAATACAGTGAAAATTAGATAGGCCTAAATATCAGTGGCAGTCATGTTACAGCCCAAAGGCGCTAACTAGCTTCATAGACCATAAGGTGTGTCGCTATGGAGATCGTTTGTGTCAACGTTTTAAAGGCTTTGTTCATCTCTCAGTATTTTTCAATATTAATCCGAGACTTGGTTTTCATTTTTGCAGGAAGGAAAAGATCAAATCATGATCAGGAACAGTGCAAAGAAATATGAAATTTCAAAGGGCCCGAGAGAGCAAGGAAGCGAATACGTCACGATAAACCGCTGACAGGGAGAGGCATGCCCACTTATGAGCAATTAACAAACAAACAAACAAAAACACTCTTTCCTTAACCAGATTCATAGGATTCTTTAAGACACCTCAAAATAGTTTCTATTTATTTATTTATTTATTTATTTATTTTCCTTTTCACGTTTATCGCTAAGCGAAAAAATCACGCTTGAAACTCTTGGAAACACTTCTGGATCCACTGCACCAGACTCAGAATCTGAGGAACAATGTACGGAGTGGACAACAATGTAATCATGCTATGCGATTGCCCGTCGACGACGGGTACTGCGGCTAGCTATAATCATAATAATAATGTTATTTGCTTTACGTCCCACTAACTACTCTTACGGTTTTCGGAGACGCCGAGGTGCCGGAATTTATTCCCGCAGGTGTTCTCTTACGTGCCAGTAAATCTACCGACACGAGGCTGTCGTATTTGAGCACCTTCAATTACCACCGGACTGGGCCAGGATCGAATCTGCCAAGTTGGCGTCAGAAGGCCAGCACCTCAACCATCTGAGCCACTCAGCCCGGCAAGCTTACAGGGTCTTTATTTATGCTTGGAAATGACTTTCCTGCTCAAACTTGGCCGCCAGTGACGGTTCAGTTGCCGGCTACCGCGAGTGCGTATGTACTGCAGAATACGGTGCTCAGAATCATTATTATGCATTTTTCATGCATATTACTCACCATTTTTACAGTTTAAGCTGAAAATGTTCGCCATGCGCTCCCAAACATAATCGGCATCCCCTAACGAAGTTTTCGGTTACTCTACCAAGTTCTTCAGCACTGATGGATGAAATTGCAGCTCTTAAAGTTCATCCAGTGTGTGAGGGTTGTTCCCATAAACTACATTTTTTAACATTCCCCACAAATAAAAATTACATGCCGTTAAATTTGGGCTACGAGGGGGCCACAGATTTTTACTTATGATCCTCGAACCAAACACGCTTCAGTAAGGAGATAACGATCTTTACGTCTATTTTTATTGTTTACTGAACCTGTACGTTTGAATCTCTTGGCCAGTTGTTTTATTGTCCGATTGATAGAAATGGCTCTCCCTGAAAATTTCGCTCGAAACTTTTGTCTTGTTCTAGTAAGTGTTGTGCAGATATAGACTACATGTTCACATAACGAATATTTCACAAACGTTACAGCACTATACACAATCACAATAAAACACTATACAATACGACGTACAGTACGCGATAGCTTCATTGAACACCCAACTATCTCGGTGCTCAGCTCTCAGCAAGTGCAGAAGTGCCGGAAACCGCGCGCGCCAGCGGCCGGTAGCGGCCTGTCACCGGCGGCCAAGGTCGAGCGAGATTGCCCTTGACAAGCATAAATAAAGACCCTGCATAATCAGGGCTAGAATGTTGATGACATGCCATATTTTAATTGGTTCACAATAGACATTCGATGGCTTTCTTTTAACCCTGGAACCGGCAATCGTCGCGATCGCGACTCATTTCCCTGTTACTCAACCGGCAGAGTCGCTATCGAGATGCATTACGCCAGCAGTGACTAATTTTGAGATAGCGCCTTGAAACTCAACATCTTTATGACATATATTGCATAATATTGAAGAGGAAACTCTACTCTATAAATACACCACACTCTAAAGTAGTATAGTGTGACAGAGTGTGCGGTATACACGTAGAAAAACGAGAACGCTTTGCAGACGGTCATTCTGTTGTGCTTGCTGTGATTGTCCGATGTGCATTAGCTTTCGTGGCGCAAAATGAATGAATTTTCAGGGAAGTAGTGAAATTCGTAATTGTTTGTTTGATCTGGACGGCGAAGGTGATAGTGACGTACTTTTAGAAGGAATTGAGAATGATGTTGACAATAATTCGTCAGGTAGTGGCAAGTTATATGAGCCTGGGCTAAGTGATTTCGACACTGTTATTGACGATGATGTGGAACACAATGAACCAGCCACTGATGATAATAATGATAATGACGGTAATGCAGTTGACAAAACAGAACCGAAGTGGACAAGAGTTTATCCTCCAGAGCCAGAAATAAAAGTGGAAGAGAAGTTCAAGGTTAGAAACGCAGGTATATGAAATTGCCCTCCCAGGAGCAGTCCTCCTCTAACATATTTCTATTTGTTTTCTCCAATGCTATCCGGAATCTTTTAGTGACTGAAACTAATAAATACATACGCACAGGAAATTATACGAAATAAAACGAATTCCGGAAATAGGGTCCGTATTCACGTCTGCAAAGATGGATTGACGTTACAGTATAAGAAATGAAAAAAAAATCATTTCTCTAGTTATAAATATGGGTCTGAACCCTAATAACAACATTGAAAAACAGTGGTACACTTCAAAATCGCAAATAACTTATTTCTATTTTTTTCTAACGTCATGTCACTAAAACGTTTCGACTGGAAAGAAATATTCTATAACCTGTTGGTAATGGTAATTTTTGATGCCTATAAACTCTATAGTTCGAACACCGACAAACCCCTTGAACGGGAGGAATTTATGGTTAGTATTGTCGAAGGTCTTGTAGATGAAGAAACTCTTCAAAACCTTCCACCTGGACCTTCAGGAGAAAAGGGACATCAGCTGGTACGCCTCCCAGGAAAGAAACTGCGGTTGTGCCCTGTCTGTTCGACTGCAGAAAAACAGTCAAGCACCCACTTCTTGTGCCCAGGATGTAATTGTAATGTCCATCAACAGTACTACCATAAATTAGAACATTTTTGGAGGCCTATGAAAGCAGGAAGAAAGATGAGCCACTTCGAAGGTAGCGAGGATGAATCTAAGTAGACTCACGTCTTGGTGCGATGTGCCTGTGTTACTTCAGTTCTATTTTACTTTACAATACTTCAATGTAGTGAAACCTTTTGCACATATTTTTAATCAGCATAAAATTGTGCAAATTTTGTATATAGTATAATTGTCATATAATATTACTTTTTACGTACACGTTGCCCATAACTTTCGGATTATTTTGGAATACTTAGTGTGTGTTGGATACTTCGTCCATACTGCTTCAGGATACAAAATTGGTAAGTTTAATTTCCTACTATAGTATTCTTCGTCCTTTTCTGAATAAAATGACATGTTGTACGTAAAAATAAATTGAAAAACAACATTTTTAAGAATTTTTTAAAAGTTGCTTGCAAAACTCGCCTAAATGCTTGCCGCTTGAAGATGAACTGCTTGCCGGTTCCAGGGTTAAAACCTCGTATGTCCAAATGTTCTTCCTACCCATTATATTCCTTAAGACTGGTCACGCCTCCCGGTCATATATTTATATGCAGTCCATTATAATAATTTTCGCTGTGTTCATTTTCCTTTGCTAATGTCTAAAGGAAAAATGGATCTTACCGTACCGTATTGTAGGGATGTTGATTGCATAGCAAATTCACACACTCCTACAGTATAATGTATTTAAGGTTCATTTTCCTTTACAAATTGGCAGAGGAAAATGACCATAACAAAAATTATTCTTTTGGACTGCATATAAGTATGTGACTGGGAGGCGGGACCAGTCTTAAGGAATATAATGGATAGGAAGAGTATTCGGACTTACGAGGTTTTTAAAGAAAGCCATCGATATGTTATCGCAACTTTAAGTGAGGATGAATATGGAGACTGTGGAATCTTCGGAACGCTTTGTCAACCTGGGGACTAAAGAAACTTTGTTCACCCCTTAATTGTTAGAAATGTCCACTTTCCAGGAGAGACACTTCCAATTGATGACGTCTTCCTCGTGAACAGTGGAGTTCTGAAGTCGCGGCCCAAAGTTCTCTGCGAAACGTAAAGAATTTCAACGCGTTCTCTTGACGTGCCAATAGCCCAAAAGCTCAGAGAGGAGAGGCTCATTGGGGCAGACGACGGCGAATATTCAACTACGGACAACATTTTTCCTTATGTGCGTTTACAGTCAAATATTCCGCCTGCCTCATAACCTCTTAACTAAGAATTATCAACAACACATTATCACGCCAACGTAAGAATAACTCGCTCATCGAATTTTTAACGAAACTATTATGTGTGTTCAAAAATTTTATCTTCATTTCAACAGAACAGAAAAGCAATTGAGCTCCAGCATTTTTAAGAACATCCTTCGAATTTTGTCAGGTATTTCAATAGGACGTATTCGGTAACTCATCTTACAAGTATTTTCGGCTGATTATGTTAAAAAAGAATGACGAAACATGTCCCGACACTTGTTAATGTCACCCTAATTAAACATAAATTTATAGTATTGTACAGGTGAAACCTTTGATTTTAACTTTAAAAAGTATAGTATCGACAATACGGGATTTGCAATGAAATTCGTTTTGTGCATTTTATGCTTATTACAATGTCTATAAAATAATTGCAGGCTATGCCAACTCGATTAGTCAAGAGTGTAAAGTTTCATTTAAAATTTTAAAGTTTTCGGTTCATAGCACTAGATCCTTGCCGACATTTTAAAGATCATATTTTGAACATTTTTAGGCCATCAAAATCCTAGCTGTGGTTACAATATAATTTCTATCTGGCTATTTCCTATGAATTTTGCTGCAGTTTCGCACTTACCGCAAGATAAGTAAATTTTGCTTTAAACTGGAGTTTTCGCTTTAATTCGCAAACAAAACAAGAAATCACTCTTTCCTTCATCATATTCATAGGATTCGTTAAGACACCTCAAAATCATTTCAGTTTATTTATTTATTTATTTATTTATTTATTTACTTATTTATTTATTTATTTATTTATTTATTTATTTATTTATTTATTTATTTATTTATTTATTTTCATTTTCACGTTTATCATTAAGCGAAAAAACCACGCCCGTAACTCTCGGAAACTCTCCTGGATCGACTGTACCATGTATATCTTTTCTTTTGAGTTTTATATCTATCTCAATTCCTAGGTCGTAGTAGGCCCTATATCTTGATTCACATATCCTTTGCTTCGGAAGTTCTTGCTCTGGAGTTTCAGATGAGGGTGTAGAGAGAGGGGTCATTGCCATGGCCCACTATAAATACTTCCATGAAGCATCGTTTTCTTCTTCAATTTTGGCAGACGGCTTTGCTTTTCTTGGCCATCCCCGAAGGTATTGGATACAACGCCCGCTCATTCTCTGACGCCCATCGTGCTTAAATACGTGCGGTGTTAACTCTCGCCCTCACTTCGGAAAATAAAAGAATGAAGCCCGAGGTTAGTTATTATACACAGCCCAGCATTGCCGCTATGGATAATGGGCTACATATGATTCAATTTACCACGAACTAATTGTTCACACACTTGCAATGCCAATTTGTAAATCAGCGATCTGAAGGGGAAAAAAACCTCTGAAACACGAAGAGTTCACTTTATATATATTAAAAACAGACGGGCAGAATAACTCGGACGGTAGAGCGCAGGCCTCTTGAGCCCAACGTGGCAGGCTGGATTCTGGCTCAGTCCAGTGGTATTTGAAGGTCCTCAAACACGTCGGCCTCGTGTCGCTAGATTTACTGGCACGTAAAAGTACTCCTGCAGGACAAAATTCCGGCACCTCAGCGTCTCTGAAAACATTGAGTTATTATGTCTGTGGTGTAGTGGTTAGTGTGATTAGCTGCCACCTACCAGGGGGCCCGTGTTCGATTCCCGGCCCTGCCACGAAATTTGAAAAGTGGTACTATGACTGGAATGGGGTCCACTCAGCCTGGGGAGATCAACTGAATATAGGGGATTCGATTCTCACCTCGTTCATCCTCAAAGTGGTTTTCCATGGTTTTCCACTTCTCCTCCAGGCAAATGCCGGGATGGTATGTAACTTAAGGCTACGGTCGCTTACATCCCTCTTCCTTGTCTATCACTTTCGATCTTCCCAGCCCCTCATAAGGCCCCTGTTCAACATAGCAGGTGAGGCCATCTGGGCGAGGTACTGGTCCTACTTCTCAGTTTTATCCCCCGACCCAAAGTCCCACGTTCCAGGACACTGCCCTTGAGGTGGAAGAAGTGAGATCCCTCGATTAGTCCGAGGGAACAACCAACCCTGGAGAGTAAAGGGATTAAATAAATTATTAATTAATAGCTGCCTCTGTGGATCAGCGGTAGAGTGTCGGCCTCCGGATCCCAAGATAGCGGGTTCAAACCCGGCAGAGGTAGTCGGATTTTTGAAGGACGGAAAAAAGTCCATTCGACACTCCATGTCGTACGATGTCGGCATGTAAAAGATCTCTGGTGATACATTTGGTATTTACCCGACAAAATTAATTAAGTCTCAGTCATAGACGCCCAAGAGAGATCCGGTTTACTCTAGGTCCGCTAGATGGCAGACAGAGTAAACCGGAACGTCGAAATTGACGAGCAGACAGCCAGATGGCGTCAATTCGAAATGTCTGCAAATGGTAGCTGAGGCCATACGATTATTATTATTATTATTATTATTATTATTAATTAATAAATAACTAGAGGACCCGGGCTACTCCGCAGCATTCCCTACAAATATGTCAAATAACGTGTCTTGAAATAAAAATGCCCCATGCGTGACCATGATATTTTTTAAATATTTGTTTTTGTGATACATATTACCTGTTAATTACGTGTCAAGTGAATTTTTGTGAGTTTCTTTACTTTGACGTGCATTGATATTTTACTTTTAGAATGTATTGTTGTGTTTTGAAATTGAAAGTTTTATATTTTAAGAATGTTAAGTTTTAGATTGTTTCGCGTTGCAACTCATATTATCTGGGATTGATATGATCCCTTCAAGTAAATAATAAAAGTAAGTGATGATTGTATGTGTTCGCGCGTCGCGCAATAGATATGGTGTAGGCCTACATGATGATGTAGCAATTAGCCTAGCAAAACCGATAACTGTGGATTACAACACGACTGTCGGTCATTTTGGACATTTTCTTTTTCAACCCCCCCCCCCCCGAACCTCATGTAAGTGGAAGATGAACTTGGACTTAAATGGCATCCATAGTGACACAATGCATCTCAGCGACCTCGAAAACTATGAATTCAATCTTTAATATTGGTCATTTTCGATTTTTTTTTTTCATGTCACTGCCTCCCAGCCCCAACGCCTGTCACCTTTAAGGGTTTAGCTTCGCCGATATCGTTACGTAAAGTTATTGCTCCCTAATCGAGTGCAACCCGCTAAGTACAGTCATTTAGTTGACTGAACTTAGAGACTTATTAGTGCCTTTCACCCGCAAGAAATTCCGGAGAGAATAAAAAAAATGAAGCTAATCCCTGCAGTAGAACGGCCGGACTGACTGGACAAAGCTGCTTTAATAAACTTTTTTAATGTATAGATTCTTCTTCTCCTTCTGCATCTGTTTACCCTCCAGGGTCGGTTGTGCGAGGGATTCCACCTCTACCGCCTCAAGGGCAGTATCCTGGAGCTTCAGACTCTGAGTCGTGGGATACAACTGTGAGGATGACCAGTACCTCACCCAGGCACCCTCTTCTGCTATGCTCATCAGGGGCCTTGCGGGGGATGGGAAGATTGGAAGGGATAGACAAGGAAGATGGAAGAAAGCGGCCGTGACCGTAAGTTAGGTACCATCC
The DNA here is from genome assembly GCF_040414725.1 of Anabrus simplex. Lineage (NCBI taxonomy): Eukaryota > Metazoa > Arthropoda > Insecta > Orthoptera > Tettigoniidae > Anabrus > Anabrus simplex. The sequence goes on along the minus strand of NC_090269.1, from coordinate 24,463,735 downwards.
CGGCATTTGCCTGGAGGAGAAGTGGGAAAAGACGGAAAACCACTTCTAGGATGGCTGAGGTGGGAATCAAACCCACCTCTACTCAGTTGACATCCCGAGGCTCAGTGGACCCGGTTCTAGCCCTCGTACCACTTTACAAATTTCGTGGTAGAGCCGGGAATCGAACCCAAGCCTCCGGGGGTGGCAGCTAATCACACTAACCACTAGACCACAGTGGCAGACTAATATATAACCAGTATATAATACAAAAAATACATTTCTTCAATTAGGATATAGGCCCACAAATATATGACTAACACCACACTTTTTTTTCTTTTCAGCCAAGCAAAACAAGGGACAATGAAGTGTTATTTAATTGCGTTTGTACAGTATGTGTGCAAAATATATACCATCACGGGCCACACATTGGAATAGAGTTCCATGAAAAATTAGTCAATCTCCAAACTGTCGTTGCAGATATCCTCATCTCTAGACTCAGAACGTTTGGCAGTAATACGTTAGAATGCAAACTAATTTGGTTACTAGGAAGTGTGTTCTAGTCCGTTATGTAGCAAAAGTAACATAAACGATAGCGACTCTGATGAGCATTACCCCTCAAATATATGCAAGTCTCATAGCACAACCATCATGAGAGTAGACTATACTTGTTACCTGCTTTAAAATGTCCGGCTCCATGGCTAAATGGTTAGCGTGTTGGCCTTTGGTCCAGAGGGTCCCGAGGTTCGATTCCAGGCCGGGTCGGAGATTTTAACTTAAAATGATCAATTCTCCTGCCTCGAGGACTGGGTATTTGTGCTGTCCCCAACATCCGTGCAACTCACACATAACACTATCCTCCATCACACTAACATGCATATAACTACACATGGCAGCTGCTGCCCACCCTCATCGGAGGGTCTGCCGTACAAGGGCTGCATCCGGTTAGATATAGCCACAAGAAATTATTATTACCTGCTTCAATACGTTTGCATCCTAGTCTATTACTGCCTAAAAATCCGGGCTCTACGTCATGAGTCATAGACAACACTCTGCTGCAATACTACGGCTCGCTCGCTCAGATAGACGCTGAGAAGATGAATGCAACTAGGACTAGGATGGATGGAGAATCCCACCTTCCAATACTTGTTTGTTTTTTACTGCCAGTCTATGTAATTGTGAAACATAATCCAGCGTAAAATCTAAAGTGCATTATTTAAAATAGTGCATGTATCATTCCTAATGTGTGGAACATCGTCAGCTAAAAGGGATACAAAAATTGGAATACATGAAATAAAAACACCTATAATACTAATAATAATAATACTAATAATAATAATAATAATAATAATAATAATAATAATAATAATAATAATAATAATAATAAAATGTTGTCCACCTCTATGGTGTAGTGGTTAGCGTGATTAGCTGCCATCCCCGGAGGTCCAGGTTCGATTCCCGGCTCTGCCACGAAATTTGAAAAGTGGTACGAGGGCTGGAACGGGGTCCACTCAGCCTCCGAAGGTCAACTAAGTAGAGGTGAGTTCGATTCCCACCTCATCGATCCTAGAAGTGGTTTTCCGTGGTTTCCCACTTCTCCTCCAGGAAAATGCCGGGATGGTACGTAACTTAAGGCCACGGCCACTTCCTTCCCTCTTCCTTGCCTATCCCATCCAATCTTCCCATCCCTCCACAAGGCCCCTGTTCAGCATAGCAGGTGAGGCCGCCTGGGCGAGGTACTGGTCATTCTCCCCAGTTGTATCCCCGACCCAAAGGCTGAATCTCCAGGACACTGCCCTTGAGGCGGTAGAGGTGGGATCCCTCGCTGAGTCCGAGGGAAAGACCGACCCTGGAGGGTAAACAGATTACGAACGAATAAAATGTTCCTTCATGTTGAGGTTTTTTTTTTGCTAGTTGCATTACGTTGCACCGAAACAGATGGGTCTTTTGGCGATGATGGGACAGGAAAGAGCTATGAGTGGGAAGGAAGCGGCCGTGGCCTTAATTAAGGTACAGCCCCAGCATTTGCCTAGTGTGAAAATGGGAAACCACGGAAAACCATCTTCAGGGCTGCCGATAGTGGGGTTCGAACCTACTATCTCCTGAATACTGGATACTGGCCGCACTTAAGCGACTGCAGCTATCGAGCTCGGTCATGTTGAGTTAAAACCTCAACAAGTCAATGTTCCAGTTTGAAGTTAAAAATCTGATGTAGGGGATCTTCTTCCTTCAAAAGCTGGAGAAGTATTTACTTTTAATATCTTGGGGATAGATTTAAAATTTAAAATACCATGATCGGGGGAAACTCTTAAAGAATAACCGAAGTTACTCCTCTCACAGCCATGCACGTATTCACTCAATCAGCTGAGGACGTAAGGGAAGAAGTAAACATAGAGAGTCCGGCCGGGAGGTAAGTATTTTCATTGTTCCTTCGAAACTTCACCACTGTATATTTACAAGGTTTCTTCTTTATTTCCTTTTTTAACAATTTTCATTTCTTTTGTTACAGACACCGTTGAACATCTTAAAACCTTGTAACAAAAATGTAACGTCAACTTCGGTTATTCTTTAGGATATTCCGCCGGTCATCGTATTTTAAATTTTAAATCTACCCATGAGATATTAAAAGTACATAATCCTCCAGCTTTTGAAGAAAGAATATCCCCTACATCAGCATTTTTTCCTCAGACTTGAACATTGACTTGTTGAGGTTTTAACTCAACATGAAGGAACATTTTATTTTATTATCATCATCATCATCATCATCATCATCATCATCATTATCATCATCATCAGTGTTTTTTATTTCGTTTATGCCAATGTTTGTATCCTTTTTAGCTGAGGATGTTCCACATTACGAATAAAACATGTAAGTTACTATTTTTAATAATGTAATTACATTTTAATCTGGATTGTGTTTCATAATTAGATAGACTAGCAGTAAAGAACAAACAAGTATTGGAAAGTAGGATTCTCCATTAAACCTAACCCTAGTTGAGTTGATGTCAATACGGGACAAAAAAAATGAGATTTATAAATTGTAACTTCAAAATGCGGTATCAAATTCACACAGCTCAAACCGAGCTTCAGCGATGTTCGCTTTGCCGGGCTGGGTAGCTCGGCCGGTAAAGCGCTGGCCTTCTGAGCACAACTTGGCAGTGGTATTCAAACGTGCTCAAATACGTCAGCCTCCTGTCGGTAGACTTACTGGCACGTAAGAGAACTCCTGTCGGACACAATTCGGACACCTTGACGTCTCCGAAAACCGTAATATTTCTTAGTGGGACGTAAAAAAGCAACATTATTATTATTATTATTATTATTATTATTATTATTATTATTATTATTATTATTATTATTATTATTATTATTATTATTATTATTCATTATTCCCTAATCGACCAACTAGGGACCACGATAAGTTTTATTGTACATTGTACAGTCTGGCGTTTACTCAGTTTTCTATTGGTCCAGCAGGTTTTCATTAGCTCGCGTTCATTCTACCACTCTGCACCAGTTATCCACTTCACATCCCGGAAAGTCCCAAAAGTCACTGCGCATTTTCTGAAAAGGCCTTGTTTGTGGGAGTCGTTTGGTCGTAGACCCACGAGGTCTGCCTTGACGGTAACGTACCAGGGAATTGTTATTTTGTGATTAAAAGTTGTTTAAAATGCGTTTTGCCCATCGAGAGTCATCCATCCGTCGTAGGTGACCGTAGAAGCGAGCCCTGCGGTTGCTCATTGTACCTATCTTAGAGTGGATTTACTGTCTGGATCTTCTTATGTTCATCCCGCTTTTGTAGTTTAGGCCAAGAATGTAGTGGAGAATCTTTCTGCTTTTTGCTCTAACTTAGCGAGCGCACATTTCTGAGAGAGGATAAGGCATTCTGACTCATAGAGAGGTGCCGCCTTGACATCAGTGTTATACGATGAATTTTGGTATTTATAGAACAGTACCCTTTGTTATCAATGTTCCGGTTTGTTAGAAAAGCCACCTCCATTTTTTCTCTGCTCTGGCCGATAAGGCTTCTGTATTCAGTTTTATTTTAGTACTTTATTTCGCAACAATAATTTTACAGAGTTAAAAACCATTTTACTGTTGTCCTTCAACGGGGAATGAATGACTGTTTTCGAGCGCCATCGACTGCATTCTGTGCCGGTGGGCGGCATGTTCTATGCTCTGAGACGTCCTATCAACCACACTGTCTACTCGGCAACCTCTGCGTACTGACCACGGAGTGGAGTGTTCTTTTGGCAGCGAAAATGATTCTCCACTGAAAAGAAATTTCAGTCCTACGCGGTGAGAAAGATAATAACTTACATTTCTATGAAAACAAACTGTATAATCACAGTAAATCAATACAACATAATATTTTGATTAGTAATCAAATTTACTTTAAGTACTATAGCACGAAATATACCAGGTGGACCTCCAGGTCCGTATTTTCTACTCATAACTGTCCAGCATGCACTGATGATGAATGGGATGCCTAAGCGCTGGTTTACAAAGGAGTACAACAATGTGCTATATTTTGGATGTGAAACAAATAGCATTCATTTTACTACAGACATTCTATAGCAGGTTGCATTTTTTTAAATACGCCACAGATGCAGAAATTAAAGTTAAATAACTCATTAATTTACACACGTACAGCCATTCCACTCCACCAAAAAGCTGTTTGAATGTGCCTGGAAACTCCTGCGCAAACCACCTGCGAGCTTCGGCTCCATTCCGGCCACGTTCTCCATGCATTAAAATTATGTCTGTGTGCTCGCCGTTGCTGAACACAACAGCCATTGTCGGTATGCTGCACCACTATGCCTTCGAAAACGCATTAGACGTGTAGCGCTGAGCAACATGCAGTGAGAGACCGTCGGATTGTTATCTCTTGATAATATGACTTAAATAACCTGCAGGCAATAATACACCTGTGAAAATCAGTTTCTTCTTCTTCTTCTGCTTCTTTTCGTTTTGGCCATGTGAGGACCACGTTCATTCGTATCAGCTTCGCTTCCTCTGGTCTTTCTCTTTATCCAGTATTATTTCGTTCTCACACTTTGCAACCGTCTTCGATTTTCTGTCCATATTGATTTTGTTCTGGGCCTAGTTCTGTCCTGAAAACCTGTGCACGCCTGAATTTTTTTATTTAAAAATCTTTCTATTGTGTTTTTCCCATTTCTTCTAGATCCTTTCGTACCTCTTGGATCCAGCGTACTTTGGTTCTCTAGTCTGGTAATCTCACAATTTTGCATTAATCGAAATATTCTTCTTATTGTAGACTTTCATATGCTCGCCGGACAGAAAGTGATTCACCCCTGGGGAAATCTTTACAAGAATAATTCATTACCGTGTAACTCCGATTCTGGACTTGATAACCGTGTGGATTCGATTAGAAAGTGAATCCACACGGTTGTGCCGATACGTCGCATCCAGGTTAAGTCGCGCGCTGAGAATTTGACCGCCCAATTCCACCAATGTTAATGTCGGTGTTTTACCCGCTGTTCCACAGATTTTCAGGTCAGATGATTTTTCAGACCAATCGAGATGTAACAGGGTGGGGAAGTGCTCATAAAGCCACTCACATATGCGTCCAGCCCGACGTACATTGTTGAAAAATCGGGGTATCAGTAGCATACTCATCATGCAGATGTTGACTGAAAAGCAACACCTGATCACCCAAAATGGTTAGATAAACATGCTGCTTCATCTTAGTGGTCACCACAGGGAGCTGACCCAATCCATGATACGAAATACATCCCCCAAAACCGCACAGACCCACCTCCGGGATGAACCTCACCTTGCACACATCCAGAATGAATGCTTCAGCTAGCACATCAAATACTGCATTTCGGTCTACGGAGTCAATACATGTGACTACTGTTTGTCTTTCTAATTTGAAGAATGGTTTTAAGGTTGAAAATTTGCTCTGCACACGATCTCCCTTTGCGTAATCTTGCTTGATATTCACCAATGAAGTGCTCAGTTTGTTCTTCCAACCTATTAAGCAGGGCTTTAGAGAGGGTTTTATAGATGATCGACTGTAGAAAAAATCCTTTGTAGTTGTTCATAACTGATTTGTCACCTTTCATATGGAGTGAGTGAATTAATGCACACTTCCATTCTTTGGTGATTTTTTATTTAAATGTAATACACATGTAATTATTGTTCTTTTGGTGACAGTTTTATTGTATAGTATTGAATCAAAATCTCAAAAATAACTTATTACCATATTACCACACTTAAATTGGTAGACTGAACCTTTACCTCTGTCGAAATTCACTCAGAGAGCATAACGATGGCTTTCTTTTAAAACCGCGTATGTCCAAATGTTCTTCCTACCAATTATATTCCTTAAGACTGGTCACGCCTTCCAGTCATATTTTTATATACAGTCGATCAGAATAATTTTCGCTGTGTTCATTTTCCTTTGCTAATGTCTAAAGGAAAATGGACCTTACCGTACCGTATTTTAGGGATGTTGATTGCATGGCAAATTTACACACTCCTACAGTATAATGTATTTAAGGTTCATTTTCCTTTACAAATTGGCAGAGGAAAATGACCATAACGAAAATTATTATTTTGGACTGCATATAAATATGGGACTGGGAGGCGTGACCAGTCTTAAGGAATATAATGGATAGGGAGAGTATTCGGACTTACGAGGTTTTTAAAGAAAGCCATCGATAAAACTGACAATTCGTCAGCTTTTTTTTTCTATTTTGTTGTCCCTCCCTTCCCAAACCTGGGTACTTTTTGTTGTCTGTACATTTTTGTCCCCCACCCCTCTCACATCTTCCCCCTGTAGGTGGGGGTGGTAGAATAACACCCACGGTATCCCCTGCCTGTCGTAAGAGGAGACTAAAAGGGGCCTCAATGGCTCTGAACTTTGGAGCGTGGGTTGGCGACCACGAGGCCCTCAGCTGAGTCCTGGCATTGCTTCCACTTACTTGTTCCTGGCTCCTCACATTCATCTATCCTATCCGACCTCCATTGGTCAACTCTTGTTCTTTTCCGACCCCGACGCTATTAGTTTTGCGAGGGCTAGGGAGTCTTTCATTTTCACGCCCTTCGTGACCCTTGTCTTCCTTTGGCCGATATCTTCATTTTTCGAAGTGTCGGATCCCTTCCATTTTTTCCTCTGATTAGTGTTGCCTAGTTGTACTCCCTCTTAAAACAATAATCACCTCTCACATCTAACACTCAATCGCCGCTACTGGCTAAAGCGGATAATTACAGGCTAGTCAGCTTGATATTTACAGTAACATCTGGAAGAGTATTCTTTCTGATTGTATTATACAAGTTTGCGAAATTACTAACTGGTTTGATAGAATCTCCCGAATACAAGCTCGCAGCTACGCGACCTTAACCGCGCGGCCAACTCCCTCGGTAGTTATGAGTATTAAATACCGGCAGTAAATTTGATTTAAATCGCTTCGAACATTGTATTTCTTCCCTTTACTTGTGAGGCCTTTTTTCCTTTGGGATGTAACAAATTCCACCTCACCATTCAAGGGTTAAAGGAAACTTACTTGATGACTTACCCTGATATTTTGTTTAAATTGATCATCCATCCAAAGACTAACTTGGGAACTGACAACGTGTTGATCGATAAAATCTGGAAGGCTCTATTTGCCACCGTTACCCTTTTCGTGACTTATGATATGCTCCGATTATCACTCGTGATCAGGGTTCTTAGTTAGCAAAACTGTTTCACTTGCTCAGTTTTTTCAGGACCAATTTTGAAGTGTGTTATAGGTGTTTCCTTGTACAGTATATGCATATTTGCATGGTTTTTGTTTTCCTTGTATTAATTTTCAGGTTCCATTTGCCTAAAGTTTCTGCTAATATGTTGATCATTCTCTGCATACTTTTGCCTGTTTCTGTTAGTATGGCAATATCATCAGCAAATCTTATAGAGTGTAGCCTACTTGTTTGCCATTAATTTTGACCCCAGTTGTTTTCTCCTTCATGACTGCGATGGCTTCTTCGATGAACATATTAAAGAGATAATGAGAGAGTGGACACCTTTTCCTAACATTTCTTGTTATTTTGACATTTTTCTGTGTCCCATTGATTTCTAAATCAGTATTCTGTATTCTGTATAAATTTAGTACTAGGCGTCTCTCCTTCCAATCAATTCCTGCTTTTTTCGTGGTAAGGAAAAGTTGTTTCCAGGCTACTCGATCAAAAGCTTCCTCTAAGTCGTCGAAGGTCACGTAGACTTTTTCCCATTCTTCTCAAGTCTTCTCTCCATAATTAAACGTAATGCCAGAATTGCTACCCTAGTACCCTTTCCTGATCGAAATCCAAATTGGTCATTATCGATATGGTGTTCTAACTTCCATTTAATTCTATTCTTGATGATGTTGAAGCAGAATTTTTGGAACATGAGACAGAAGAGTGATGGTTCGATAATCTGAACAGCCCGTGTAATTCCTCTTTTTTGGTATTACAACAGTTCTGGTTTTACTAAAGTCAGGAGGAACTATGTAATTCTCATAGCAATCTGACACGAGCTGAAAAAGGCAATGTTTCATATCGTCACCCAAGTGTTTCAGAAGTTCTGCTGGAATGTTATCTGGACTGGGTGCTTTGTTTCCTAGAGAGTGTGTAGAGATGCATTAAATTCTGAAGATGTGATTGAGTGACCCTTTCTGCATTCGTTTCTCTCGTGTTATTTTTCAATGTAGCTGGTTGCATTACTTACATGGTTTCCCTGGTACAGGTCTTCAATGTATCATTTCCAACTTTCACAGATTTCTTCGGTGTTGAACAGGAGGTTTCCCATTTTATCTTTAACTATCGAGCTTCTGGTTTTTGGTTTGAGTTGAAGGTTTCTGATATTGAAACATGCTTTTTCCGCCTGTCATCTGATCATGTCCTTTTCCATAATCTCGCTTGTCTTCTTCATACAGTTCTCCTTCGCTTCGCGACACTTTGTTGTGATCTGATTTCTAATTTCTTCGTATGTTTTTTTATTCCCTACTCTCCTCTCCTTATTCCTTTCGCCAATAAGGTTTATGATTTCATCAGTCATTCATTGCTTCCTCGGCTGTAACTATCTTCTTCCCAGCACTTCTTCTGCAGCTTCAGTTATACCATTCCTTATTTCCTCCCATTTTGCACTGTCATGAAGAGCGTCTGCTAACGGATTAGTTTTCATTTTTTATGCCTTTTGTGTGACAGTGTTCTTTAAACTTTGTGTGCTGCATTTGTGCTGGATCAATTTCAGAGCGCACGATTAAATTTTGTCGTTTGTGACACTTTCTGAAGGGATTTTAATTTGATGATTTTTCGGTTCTGAGGTAATTAACTGCAATGAACCAGAATATTTTGGTAACTGCGGTTTGTATACAACCAGTAAGCGTATGCAGCCTAATTTTATGTGATCAATGAAACTTTTATTTAGTAGTACCTGTTTTATGAAAAGTAAATAGCTAAATACGTCAAGACATTAATAACTATAGTCTACCAAACGCGCTCTTGAAGCAATTATTCCTACGCAAGAAAAGCCTTCAAAATCAGACGAAAATGGATCAGCTTAATGTAATTTCACCTCATATTCCCTCTCTTTAGACTCCAATTTGTTTTGGTAACTTCTTCGAGCTGCACGCCTGTTCCTCAATACCAAAGTAGCGTTGCTAATCAAACAATGTCGCTATTTTACTGCTCAAAAGGTATCCCTGAACAACCTCGGAAAGTTTGTCGATGGAGTTCGTCTTCAACCTGTATTGTATTAAGAGAGCCATGCCGTAATTATTGGGTAGTTCAGCCAGAGTTGCAAGAGCCTGGTTGCCTGCTAGGACTAGTTCCAGTCCGTGTGGGAACTACCACAGCTGCGCCAAAGCTACTGAATGGAGTGTAGTGTGTACATAGTGGGTCCCAACCATCCACCACCTCCACATATGTTTATATTATCTAGCTCCAATAAATCAATTGTTAAACTGCTGAAGTTAATTTGAATTAATGTTTCTTTTGTACTATTCATTTCAACTTGTTTAACCACTTCTCTTACAACGTACACAGAATTGTGCACTTTCATTATCTAGTGCATCTTACTTTAACATTTTTTGAACAGATTATACGTGTTACTAAATTTTTCTGCTTCTACCTTTGATAACAAACGGTAGATTTCCTTAATCTTCGGACAACATTAAAGGCTATATTTCGATGTTTGCTACGGTAAAACATCTTCAGAGCTCCAGACGGTCGGCTTACAACCCACCATCTCTCTAATATAATCACACAGATACCAGGGATGTTGCTATATTATCGATATGGTAAATGTTGATACCTTTCTATCGATATTCGATATTTCAGTACCGATATTTTGTTTCCGTATTTTGTAGTATCGATACTATTTAATGATATTACTGAAATACAAACTAAATAGTACTCGTCACGTGAGGCTATACACTGAAAGGCAAATCTCGCTACCTTATTCTCTTTTTTTTTTTGGCTCATCACCGCTGCCAACTTGACTAGTTACATATTGAAATTACGAGACAAAACCATCCATAAACTAACCTCAATGTAAGTATCACTAATGGAGGTTCCCTTGCCCAAGAAAATGATAATAAATGATCAATCAAGATATTCATAATTAAGTCGTTTGTCAGGCTTAATGAGGAATTATGGAAATATATATACACACCCTTTCTCATCCTCACTCACTTTAATGTTATATATTGAACCCATAATTCTACCCTTTATTTTGACATACGCATTTCTATAACCGTATTCCTCGGTGTTTGCCTTGTGTAAATAATTCAGCTCCCTTCTTGAAACTTGCTGTTATTTGTCGGACTGAAGAGAAACCACACTGTAATAATACACTAAAGCTAAGTCTGCAAATCGTACCAAACCCGGGACAATACAAGGTTAGGTTAAGTTAAGTTGATAAGGAAATCTCCTTCCATTTGAACTGAACTTATTTTTATAGAGGAGGTAATGTTGCTTCCCTTTTCGAAGGAGTTCCTTCAGAATTTTCTTTGCTTCTTAGACATCCTAATCGAATTCTATACGTAGGACTGTAATTAATAAAATGCTGCGTTCGTCATTTCACAGTAACTACTGTACCTTATTCGAACATGCCACTATTCTACTCACCTGCTATTAAACAGATTTACAATCCCACAGAAAAAGAAAAAATTCTTTTAATATACCCGCAAATATAACAGTAATAATTTTAACAATACGGCAGTGGCAATACGTAAATCCCGCAAATCACGAAATAAGTCAAAGTGCCCGATTAACAGGAACTGTAAGACGTCGTATCATCAAGCACGGTTCCTAAACTGTATGGTTAGCGACACTGAATCGAACCCAACAGTTAGAAAGTAACTAAAAATTGCTACCTTAAGTATTAACAGGGGAGAAAGAGTAAGGTTGTACCCTTAGTGTATAGCAGGGACTCTCAAAACACCCAAAATCTCTCGCGTTCACAGTGCATCGGTCCCATGCGGCTCGGCTCGGATCAACACTTCGTCTCCGGGCTACTCGGCTAAGCTCGGCTCAACTCGGCTCGGATTTGGAGCGCTACGGAGCAAGTGAGGAAGAGGGAGACAGGAGGAGCGAGCGAGACAAGCGTGGGAAAGAGAAATACAGCGCTATTAAAGTATGAAGGCTTTCACGGCCGGTGTCAATATAATATAATATAATATAATATAATATAATATAATATAATATAATATAATATAATATAATATAATAAATATAATATAATATAATATAATATAATGTCATAAAAATCAGCCCGGAAGATTTTTATTATATATACAGCGCTAATGCTCCAAATCGAGGAGTGGGGGTCTGCTCTCTGGTCAACCAAGCGAAGTCGTCTTTTGCACCGTGCACAGTGCATGCACTAGGTGCATGCACTCAGAGAGGCCCTGGTGTATAGGCTTACGTGCCAGATATTATAATTAGGAAAACATAAGAAATAGTCGTATTAATCGAACAGTAGGTGGAAAATTATAAATAAGTGTAACCATGAAGTTTTGCATTGCAGACTTGGCTGGAGGTTTTGTCAGAACACGCCGAGTCTTAAATTCTTCCTCAAGCAGTTCCACACGGGTTTTCCACGAATCGTGCTTCGCATAACACTCGACAATGAACACGCTCTGTTTTATCATGAGCACCATTTTGTATTGCATTCAACTGGTCATTAAACACGTCTGTACTCACTCACTCACACGTAATGACACAGTGACGTATTCGGGAGATGCGGGAGATACGCACGCACAGACTTTTGCAGCGACCGACTGGTGCATCGAAATCAAGGTTTCCAGCATTGCCTGTGATGGACAGTAATCCTGTTCGTTAACAAGGGTCAATTCCGCGTCAGTATTATTAATATTGCCCGGGCCATTTTTATTTTGTCCATCCTGTATTAGTGATCCAGCGCATTTTCAACTGGCATTACAGAATTAGTAGCAAACATGACCCTGCAGAAGCCACTCAACGGACCAGAACTCCGGTAATAACGGCTGTCACATAGCATTTCAAACTGAGGGCCTTGTCAGTCAACAATCTGAGAAATTCTAGGGACAAGTATTCTCCACAAATATTCCCATTAACAGTTATACAATATAGACTGTGGCTCTTGGTTTACGTCACCTTGAAGTTGTTATCACGTGACGACAAACGCATAATACGGCAACACAGACAACACATTAAAACAGTCTCATTATAAAGCACACACACACACACACACACACACACACACACACACACAAGGAGTACGTAAATTATAAAATGCCACATGTATACCTTTCAGTGCCATGGTCATGATAAAGTGATTCAAGGATATCTAGAGAGCGCTACTATATCATGGCACAAACCTGCGTGAAAGAATGTAGTGGAGGGGTTAACTACTGTTTTGCTATTGGGAGCGAAATGAAACCTTGTCACCCTCACGTAGTCGTCAGGAGCCGATGTGAATACTTTCGTAGCAACTAGTGAAGTGAACGTTCCTCCCCACTCACGCTGCAGCTAATAAACTCGTCAGTATACATAACTCATTTAGTGCACAACTAAGGTTCTGTGTCATTAGATAGTAATCGCGCTGTAATTCTCACACCAGAACCAAATGAAGACAGCTCTTGAAGTACATTCAGAAATGTTGAAAACTCCCTAATAAAGGAGAATTCATGGTGAGCACATTACGGAACGGAAATATTGTGCCATCTCCTGTGACGTATTCAGTAGACATTGCTAGAGTCACTAATACAGAAATAGTTATACCGAATGCACTCCAGTTGTTCGACTCTTTTGGCGGTTGTGACATGTACATTTTTACATCTTGCTTGGGGTATGTTATGATTCTGCGGTGTAAGTTTTAATATGATTCTCTTGACAATTACAGTACGCGACTTGCCTTGCCAGCTTTCTTGGTTCGTCAAAGAATCCTTTTGTAGGACACATACTTGTATGTCAGTATCATCACTATCATCTATTTTCCATACTGGTCCCCCCTGAAATATTAGGAGCCTTCCACTCCACTTTTGGTAGTTCTCTCTTTTATTTACACTAATGAGCAATTGAATTAGAGGCACCTGGGTGGTAACATGGAGGACCACCTTCCGTCCTGATGACGGCGGCAAAGTGTAGTGGTATGAGCTTACAAGTCGCTGGAAACGCTGGGAATCCATCCTGATCCACGACCGTTGCACAGTCTCTTATAACGCACGGAGATTTTTCGGAACAATGTCCAGGGTGCGCGTATTCGTCTCGACAGCATCCCAGATGTGTTCAGTAGGATTGAGGTCAGGTGACCCTGGGGGCCAGGCAAGCAATCTGATGTCCATGGTGTGTTAATCGAAGTAATCTGCCACAATTCGGCTGCGAGAAGGGAGTGCAATGTATTGCTGTAGGTGTAGGTCTCCTGCAGGGGGCCGAATGCGAACAATTGGATGCATAGATTCTGACACTAGGGTGTCGTATCTTTCCCCTGTGAGGGACGTTGACAGATATACAAGGGGCCACATTTCATCTTACATGGAAAAAGATACCACAACCACCAGCCATTACTGCACCATCGTATGTTTTGTGACATTGGCATGTAGCCCACCAACTGGTACATCGACTCACTTTCTCTGTGGACGTGGGAGGTAGAAAACACACACACACTATCCTCTGCCTGCTGTAAGAGGCGACTAAAAGGCGCATCAAAGGCTGTTAACTTGGGAGCGTGGATTGCTGGCCACGGGGCTCTTTGCTGAGTGTTGGCATTTCTTCCATTTCCTTATGCCAGATTCCTTACATTCATCTATCCTATCTGACCTCTCTTGGTCAACTCGTGTTCTTTACCGACTCCAACGCTATTAGGTTCTCGATTCGCAGGGAATACTTAATTTTCACGGCCTTCATTGCCCTTGCCTTTCATTGGCCGATACCTTTATTTTTAGAAATGTCATCCCTTCAAATTTTCTCTCGGATTAGTGTTATGTAGAGGATGTTGACTAGCTGTACTTCCTCTTAAAAAATAACCACCGCCACCACTGCAACCACCACTATCTCGATTCATCTGTCCACGTGATCTTTTACTATGCTTCGAGAGTTCAATGACGATGTTTCTTTGCCTATGTCAGTCTTCATGCGCTATGACGTCCGAAGGGGAGAGATCTCCTAGAGACAGTGGCTTCCGTGCTCCTCTGGAGGAAATGGATTTAGATGGCACGGCTGCTCACACCTCTGTCATTGAATTCACTGGTGATCTGCTGTAGTATGATCCTTCTATCCGTTATTACCACCAGAGCTAGCTGACATCAACCCCTGAAACGAACACTTTGTACACCATGGGGGTTGATCCTAGTGGTGGTGGTTTTCTCCGAATCAACATTGTCACGGCACCCTCTTGACACGGTGGCCAGTGAAAATCTCAGTGCGTGCACGACTTCGGAGATTAAATGAGACATACTTCTGGAGATGACAGTCTAGCCGCCATGAGACATAATGTCCTACCCACCCTGCACCTAACTGTTAATCGCACGGCCAGTATTAGGTCTGACGACATCGTAAACTATTACATTCGCTGGACCGACTATAGCACCATTTCGGCAATACACATGCTAACTCATTTGCTCATTAGTGTATTTTTGGTTGCTTCTTCAACACCCTCGAGGGGTTGCAGGTGCGATGTGCGTCGTACATGTGAACTTGGCTCAGATGTTCCTCCTTAGGCCAAACTTACGGGGACGGATGTATTCACTATTGTGAGTTTCAGTGGTGGTTATGAGTGTGGAGTATTGTATGTCACAAACACCCAGTCCCCGAACCAGAGAAATTAACTACACTCAGTTAAAATCTTCGAACTCGTCAGGTATCGAATCTAGAACCCTCCGAACCGAAGGCCAGTACGCTGACCCTTCAACCAACGAGCCATAGGGTAAATCTACGAGCACTAGGCTGTGCATATTTGAACATCGTTAAATTCCACTGAACTGATTCGGAATCGAACCGGCTAACTTGAGTTCAAAAGACCAGCGCTTAACTGTCTGGGTTATTCTGCCCGATAAATACTAAACATATGATATTTTGTAATGGTATGTTAGTGGGCTGAAATGTCAACACATGACCTACCACATAATTTCTAGTCTCAAGCAAGAGTAAAATACTACATCTAACTTAATACTATCATTCTACGCCTAACAAAGAACCACATCTCTGAGCGAAAGAAGAAGGAGGAAATTGTCGAGCTCTATCTTCCGATATATCGTCGTTGCCGGGAAGAAACCTCCTATGTGAAGTATTTTAGCTTAGAACCTTGGCCGGTAATGTTCTGTCTTCTAAGGTGCAATATTGTGTGACAATGGTCAAGGCATTCTCGCTCTTCATAATGTATGTACTGCGGGTCAGTATATCTCCAAAAATATTAACACATAGGAGGTTTCGTCCCGGCAACTACGATATATTTTTCTTTGATCTGGCAACTCTGGGCAACAGTGTTGAGACACTTCATAGAAGACACCAGCAAAATGTCGTATCTGACAAAGCTTTTCCTATCCATTATTCTCCTTAAGGCTGGTCTCGCCTCCCTGCCACATATTGATATGGAATCCATCTGAACAATTTTCGTTGATTTAATTTTCCTACGGTAATGTGTAAGAGAAAATGAACCCTGAATACATTATATTGTAGGAATATGTAAATACTGCATGCAAACATACATTCCTGCAATACAGTACAAAAGCGTTAATTTTCCAACACACATTGTCTTAGGAAAATGAACACTAACGAAAAGAGTTCTGATGGACTACATATCCAAATGTGTCAGGGAGGCGTGATCAGTCATAAGGACATTAATGGATAAGACATGCATTGTGGGATTCGACGTTTTACCGTAACAGCGACGATATCTTTCCAATATTCTAGCCCAGGACCTCTTAGAGTGCACGCACCGGTGCAATGTGCGGAGCAAGGTGCAAAAGACAACTTCACTAGGTTGACCAGAGTGCAGACCACCATTCCATGAATTTAAGCAATAATGCTGTCTCTGTCTCTTCCCCTTTCTGGCTCGCTCCGCCTGTCTCCCCCTTCCTCACTTGCTCTGCAGAGCTTCACCATCCGAGCTAAAACGCTGGTCCTAACCTAGCCGAGTCGGGCCGATGCACGGTGCACAGAACCTCTGCACCTCGGCTCTTCGCTACTCCATACCATGCACACTTACAATTGGTAAGAAAATTATTGAATGTTTTAATTGCTATTTTCTCAAAATTCAGTTTTCTCAACAGGAACAGTCAAAGATTAATATCGTCTGAAGTATTGCAAATAGAAGCATGAACACGTTTTTTAAAATGCTCAGTTCCTTATGCCAATTTTAGAACCACAAAAATCTCAAAAATGAAATATCCGACTTTAGGTCCCTTTCCGCGCAACTGATCACAAACAAAACCAACACCAAAAGGAAGCACTGTGTCAGCTTTAAGTTCAAACACCTGGAAGGTCAGCAGCCCATCTGAGAATTTTAAACGCGCGTAGCACCGAAACTAATCACCGCAGGCCTATGGATTCTATGTTCACAGTATTTGTATTTATACCATCTGACACCCCTTTAATTTATAAAACAAGGTTTTTGTGTACCCTGTATACAGATCAGTTCATATGAAACGGGTGTTTTTTAGTGCTGTCTTACTTTTGTTTGGTGATAGTTACAAACATGCATCAAGTTTCTAAATATACATTCTCTGCGGGAGAAATGCTTATCCGCACAATAGATGACATTCTGCCTGTAGACACATCCGAATTATTCGTTGCATGTTTCTGACTTGGCTGCAGTACTTCAAGAATAATATTGTTGGTTTCGATAACAATGAAAATAAAAAATCCACAGCCTGTTTCGAGTCATTCGACCGGCTGAGGAATGGAATGAATGAAGCCGCCATCTAGCGGTGAGAATAGGAATTTTGCCGGCTGCTGAAGCCTGTCGCACTCCTCTGGGGCAATGATTAATCACGGGCAGATAAAATGAAATGATATTGGAGAGTGTCGCTGGAATGAAAGTTGACAGGGAAAACGGGAGTGCCCGGGGAGTTCAACACAGAAATGGAGGGGAAAAGACAGTAACGTATGCACTACGGTGAAATCACTCGGATACTTCGCAGAACCGAACTAAACCCTCATTGTTCAAATATCTTTTAAAACAAGAATCGCCCGACTCCATGCGGTATGAATAAAGATAGACTGTTTTATAACCATCCGCTTTATACGGACCATTCTGTATATTATTAGATGACTTTCTATTATTCAATAAAATTGATGATTCATTAAAGTGATCCTAAAAATATCGGATCATACGTTCAGTGACTGTAATCTACTCTTCCTGCTTGGAATATCATGTAACCACTTCAAAATGTCAAATGTCCTCGTTTATCAAGGAAGTTAGCGTATTCAACAGTCTCTCTACTTCTAATCCGGTTTTTTTCTGATAATATTCCCTTCCTATTGCACATTATTTTAAGTTCAAAACTAAAATGATTTAACTTACAGTTAAATGGTTAGGGAAACATGTAACCACTCTTCCAGAAACTTCATGCGCTAGTGGTTTAACGATATGTGGGACGCAAAATAGAATAAATATATTTGCAGAGTGTGTGTTTACCGATAATAAATGTAAGATATTCTCAAATCACTGCCTCAATACTCATAAATGTTGTGGACTGACTAGAATAGGGAGACAATAGACTGAGCATCGAATATAAGAAAGTGAATTACAGTAAAACCTCAGGAATCCGGATTGAGATTCTAGGTTGACCGAACTAATGAAAGTCCGTATTAAACAAAATAACTTAGGAAATGAGCCATGGTACATATTTAAACACTATGTCCAGTAAAAGGACCGTGTACAGTTTATTATTTTAAATTTAAGAAATACCAAGATTATTTACTGTACAAGATATAGTGCAATACAGTATTTAGCCCTACAAAATACAGAATAACTATTGCAGTTCATAGTTAGAACATTGCAACCAAGGCACACCTTCATTGACCACACCTGACACGCGTACTGGTTTGAAGAAAGTGTTAATCTTTTCTTGTCTTCCTTTGACGCAGATGCCTTAAATGCTCGTAATAATGAGATATGTTTTCATCGTTGTTATCTTCAACGTATTTAATGACAATGTTTAGATGGTCTTTAATTTCACTAAGCTTTCGTTTAGGGTTATTAATATCACCTCGTCCGACTCGTTGGCTGAACGGTCAGCGTACTGGCCTTCGGTTCAGAGGGTCGCGGGTTCGATTCCTGGCCGGGTCGGGGATTTTAACCTTAATTGGTTAATTCCTACGGCATGGGGGCTGGGTGTATGTGTTGTCTTCATCATCATTTCATCCTCATCACGACGCGCAGGTCGCCTACGGGAGTCAAATTGAAAGACTTGCACCTTGGCGAGCCGAACCCGTCCTGGGATATCCCGGCACTAAAAGCCATACGACATTTCATTTTTTCAATATCACCTCCTTCATCCTGGTCATATTCATCTGTTTCAGAGATTTCTGCGCTCGTAACTCAGCTTTATACTGTAATTGTATGTGTGTATTATTATTATTACAAGTTACTTTACGTCGCACCGACACAGATAGGGTCTTATGGCGACGATTGGACAGGAAAGGGCTAGGAGTGGGAAGGAAGCCACCATGGCCTTAATTAAGGTACAGCCCAACCACGGGCCTGTTGTGAAGATGTGAAATCACGGAAAACCATCTTCAAGGCTACCTATAGTTTGGTTCGAACCCGCTATCTCTCGAATACTGGATAATGGCCGTCCTTAAGCGACTGCAGCTACCGAGCTCGGTTGTATTATATTAAACGGCTGTCCGGATTATCCCAAGACCGGACTAATGGGGTCGGCATAAATGAGATTCTACTGTATATAGAAAACGTTCAGAGAGAGTACCAGCCTTGAACACAGATCCATGGCATCTCCAAAAATGTAAGTAAGTAAGTAAGTAAGTAAGTAAGTAAGTAAGTAAGTAAGTAAGTAAGTAAGTAAGAAAGAAAGAAAAAGAAAGAAAGAAAGAAAGAAAGAAAGAAAGAAAGAAAGAAAGAAAGAAAGAAAGAAAATACCAGTACATAAAAAGAGCACCGAGCGAATTGGCTGTGTAGTTCGGGTCATGTAGCTGTGAGCTTGCATTAGGAAGAGAGCTGATTCGAACTCCCCTGTTTGCAGCCCTGAAGGTGGTTTTCCGTGGTTTCCCATTTTCACCTTATTGAAGACCACGATCGCTTCGTTCCCAGCCCTGGCAATCTCATCGTCGCCATAAGACCTGTCTGTGTCGATGCGACCTAAAGCGCAATAAAATAAAATAACAAGGAATATTGACGGAGTATTTGCATCATTCCTAGCATGACGAGCGACCAGGTTGAATATCACACTTCGTGAAGCGGCCTCAATTAATCCGCTAAAAGTGTACAGGGCGTGGCGCGTATGGTGCTGCTCCTCGTGTTTTCTCGTTTGTTTGGACACTGTCACCGCGTTGACTGAGTTTGTAGCGCCTGCTGCCCGCCAATTCTCGGAAACACTGTGTTAAAAGCTTTGACGCTCGCTAGCGCCCAACTGCTATACTTCCCGCAATACCGCCGCTGGCCAACTGTACAGCAGCCAAATGGTTCGTTTGTTTGCCACTTCCAATGACCGACAGCCAATCTAAAGGACTATCAATATATATATATTTTTTTAGCAGTCAGAACTGAAATTGGCATAACGAAACATTCAAAATAGAGTACCTTAACTTCAAAAACCTACGGGAGGCCGAGCATAATCGAAGAATAACATCCAGGATTTTAGTTGGAAAGAAAGAATGTAGTTTGTATAAACTTACCATGCTATGCCATTTTAATGTATTGTAAATACCCTCTCGAAATACTCAAATTTTTTGTAGTTGCTGCTCTTCTAAGTGAAAAGACGTTTAAATTAAGCAATGGTACCATCTAAAATGACGCAAGTACCCTGGTACAATTAAACCTCTAATATTACGCCATTGTGTCTTTCTTACGACAAGAATTAGGTATGATTGTTACCTGTTCCTGTACAGATACAGTAGGCCTACCATTAGGGCCCGGATTTTTAAGATCTAGGAAATGTCGAAAATGACCTATGAAATGGTCTAAAAATCCTGGGAAAAATTACTTGGAAAACGAGAAAATGACCCAGAAATATGAAAAATATATTATACCCAAATTTGAAAATATTTGCGCTACCCTCATTACCTTTAACTTGTAAGGGAGTGAATATAGTCAATATGTGTCATCAAGTAACGATAATAATAATAATAATAATAATAATAATTTTAACAGTAGAATGCTACGGCGTTTCCCTAGTGGTACGCAACACTTCTAACTCCCGGAAATGGTGAATTCTGACGGTGGCAGGCTGAACTGAATGAATAGTTACTTGATTTGCGTGTTTATTAAAATAATTTACGAACCTTTAAAATTGAGTGCCTAATAGGGACAAGCAATATATGAGTATTAGTAGAATACTGTTCCTATTTGTGGGTTGGCACTCGTGAACTAAAATCTTTTGTGTTTTTAAGCTGCCTGTTTCATTTAAAAAATCAGCGCCCAGTTCATCCCTATAAATACTGCTAATATTGGACCTTATGAGCTACCTGGATCTTCGTTGCGTGAACGACAAGTAAGGTTCTACTTACAGGACGCTACGGACGTACTGCAGCAATATGTAAGGTAGGTGGATTGACTTATCTAAGTGGTGAACTCTAATGCGTGTGGTGATGGGAAGATACCATCATTCCTCTCTAGCAGGTAACAGTTAGGGTGTGCTGCAAATAGCTTAGTTTAAATGTAGGGTTTCCTATTTCAGTTAAGTTTAATGTGTAGATTTCTAGTCTGTTTGCGGGCGGAGTGTAATTACCCTAGTGATATTTTATAATTAGGGTGTACGAGTGTGCGTTGGCTGAATGGTCAGCTAACTGCCCTTCAGTTCAGAGGGTCCCGGGTTAGATTTCCGGCAGGGTCGGCGATTTTAATCGCTTCCAATTAAATCTTCTGGCTCGGGGACTGGATTTTTGTGTATTTCCCAACACTCTCCTCTTCATATTCAGACAACACACTACACTACCAACCACCTCAGAAACACTCAATAGTGATTACATCCCTCCATGTAGGGTTAGAGTCAGGAAGGGCATCCGGCCGTAAAACAGAGCCTAATCCACATATGTGTGACGCAGTTCGCACCCGCAAACCAACAGGTGTGGGAAAAGCGGTGGAAAAAGAATGAAAGGATGTACGAATGTGGACCCTCGTTTCCCCGATTCACTTAGTTCATTTCCTGACTAAGCTTTCTTAATTCTTCTATATTTTTCTCCGAAATTTTGGCTAGTAGTTTCCTTTGTCACTAACATAGTATGGATTCAAGGTAGGTAGAGTATATTAGGTAGGCCATTCCCGCTCACAGCGCTCTCATTGGTCGGTCGCGCATGACGTAACCTGGAGGGCTAGGAGTGCGCGCCTGTATTTGCCTGCATACAGCATAATCGTCGATAATTTTAAAAAACGTTCAATTTTTAATAAATAATTAAACATGTTATGGGTTTCTCGTGGAACACAGAGGTGTAAAAAAAAGTGCGGGCGTAAATGAGTGGACAGAGAAAAGATGAAATCTTAATTTAAAACTCTAAAATTAGAAATTTTATATCTTTCCTTGTTTTTTTTTTCTGAATTCAATCCAGATGAACAACATCAAATAACAGTTGGATAGGCAAAGGTGAGCTCGTCAGCTCTAGTAACAATAATGATTTGACAACCCTAAAACAATCAAGTACACAATAATTTACAGAATTCGCTTGAAGCTCCAAAGTTATGAATGTTCAAAAGAGCACCACTGGTCCATTCGATAAATCCTCTGGAAGACTACTCTCCAAACTTATTACAATCAGGCCTCTCCAAGGCACAATCTACAATTTAAATGAGATCAAATACAAACAGTTTTCACTGCCTTACTCGCTCGACAGTCTAAGCTGCATTTATATAAGAATAGTTTAACAGAGGCAATAAGTGCCCATTCCACATGACCTTAGTGAAAAAGAATAGGTTAAAGTTATTGGTCATAAATCAAAATGATAGGAGTCGAACACTTCCACTCCTTTAAAAATATACGCAGAAATGCTTAAAACCCTACGTGGGCTTATAGCCCGAAGTTACAGAGGATACACCTATACTAAAAAGGTGACTAGATGGAGAAAAGTTAAGTAAAGAAGAGAAGAAGAAGAGATACGGTTTAAATTTTACGAAATCGTAGTCACCCCAATACCAAGTTGAATAGGAATTAAAAGAGGGTGAACACTCTTTATTCCCTCAGTTAGAATAAAGTTCTCAGACTTACTGGAAAATTTACATGGAAAAGAAGGTAGATTTACATTAGGAAATAATTTTGAAAACTTCCCCTATAGTCAGCTTTCTGAGAATATCACATGATCAAAAGTTGTCTGCCATTACCTTGAGCTGGTGGGCCTTCCGACTACAGGCGATGCTTGCCCCCGGCCTCCGTTACGTACGCACTCTAAACCTCTTGACTGGAGCGATGGAAAAGACAACATGGCCCAAAATGTCGCAGCGAAGAAGGAGGTTCCAGAACTCTATGGGCCGAAGCCGTGTACACACCCTCAATTTTGATTGGTTAATTTAATAAATATCCAAAATTTGTGATTGGTGGAAACTTTTTCTGAATAAGAAAGGGATAGCAGTGCTGGTAACCTAAGAACACAAACACAATCTATAAGCGCTTCCATTTTGCAAACTGATAAATACAAAATTCTCTTGAAAATTAATTACCCATCCTCTCACCAGAGGGGGCACATAAGTCGACAGAAGAAACATTTGAGGATAAAATTTGAAACTTCTTCTGATATAGGGTTCACTGTTCATATAACAGATGGCCTTCTAAAAGGCACACAGTCTGAATGTACGGAGTAGGTGTACCTCCGGTACAAAAAAGTTGACCTTATTAAAATAAAATTATGTGTAATATACCTCCTGTAATCAATCACATGATACTGTAGATATATAACAGAAGAAACTCTGAGTAATTGCATCTTAATAGCCGATTTTAAGTTCAATTCATAAATAGAAACACTGGGTAGTTGTTGGTTTAATTATATTTAGAACTCGCATTTTGATGACTAAGGAAGTTGTTGAAGACCGGGCGAGTTGGCCGTGCGGTTAGGGGCGCACAGCTGTGAGCTTGCATCTGACAGATAGTGGGTTCAAATCCCACTGTCAACAGCCCTGATGAAGGTTTTCCGTGGTTTCTCATTTTCTCACCAGGCAAATGCTCGGGCTGTACCGTAATTAAGGCCACGGCCTCTCCCTTCTTACTCCTAGACATTTCCTATCCCATAGTCGCAATAAGACCTAACTGTGCCGGTGCACATCAAACAAATTGTAAGGAAAAAAGCGTTGTTGAAGAACCTGAAGCTGCCCACAGTTGATTTTTCTTAGCTGAATACTTCTTTTTAGCACCTATTTGATGTTTGTTGTTGAGGTAACGTATTCTAATGAAAGTCCTAGTTCTGACATACAGAGAGATAATATTCTCGTCAAGTTCGGGAAATGATGATTTAAGAATATAAATCAAAATCCGCATCACTCTTTTACATGTATAAATATAAATCCCCTGAAAATTGCCAAACATTACCTCAAACTGCGTAACTTCTTGACACCATTCTTCGGTTGGACGATGAAGATCTCCCTTTGAAAGGATTGATAACCAGCCGTGAGGCACTTCCTGTGTCAGAGCAAACATTTCACCTTTATCACCCAAGCTGTGTCCGGTTCGATGGCTAAATAGTTAGCAAGCTGGCCTTTGGTCCAAGAGGTCCCAAGTTCGATTCTCGACCGGCTCGGAGATATAAACTTTCATTAGTTAACTTCTATGACTTGAAGGTTGGGTATTTGTGCCATCTTCAACATTATATTTCACATAGAAACCCATCCTCACAGATGCGCAGTTCGCCTACTCGGCGTCAACTAGAAAGGCCTGCACCAGGCCTCTCCGGAGACAGCACGCCATTAATTACCCAAGCTATCGTCTACAGAGCGACATTTGAATACTAGGTAGCCTACAAGAGATTTAATTGCATCTTCAGTTTCGAAGCCCTGGCTCAAGTCTTCCATCAACAACATCTATGCACAATTCAATGCTTACGAATTTCAAGAAATCATCTTCATTATCAGCATGAGGTTGAAAACTACCCATATCACTCAGCGATGGATTATTTTCAGCTTCCACTGACACACTACTGGAGAAAGGAATTTCATTACTGCCTGTAAGTAATATAATTCGAATTCTGTTACGAACTTCAAAAGGGGACGGTTTGCCACGAAAAGCTCCTACGCCACGGACACGTGAAAAAATTCTCCAAGCAGTCTTCATTTAATTTGGCAGTGAAAATATAACGCATACTTGCATTGTTAATGTCCCCAATAAGTCCCAAAAGAGAGAACCCCTTCTGAAACGAGGTAAAGTTTTCCGTTTACCTACTCTCACTTGTGTAATCACTTCCAGAAAGCGCTTCAGAATATTTTTCTGGCCCTTTAAGTTTAAGACATATCCACTTCTAATATGAGTCTTTTCATAATTCGGTGCCCTGGAGTTGAACACGTCGAAAGTGTCATTGACTAGCTCGATGAAATTGCTTTCAACGTCTTTGCTTAAAGTATATCACATTGCCAGAGATGTGCGCCTGAAAAATAGCTGCGCAGCCATTATCAAAATCCATATTTAGAATCCTTATTCATGTTAACAACCGAAAAAAATAAGGAAAAATGTTATACGACTCTGCGTACCGCAATGTAGACCTATACCGAAAGAGAGTTCCTCATTTTTTACCGCAACAGCTGCCGACAGGAGCCCTCCACGTAACGTCAGCATAACATAAGTGCGGGAGTCGGGAATGAGCCCCCTGGCTTATCCTCTGTGTTACCGAGCCTTCTGCCCCATTAGGTTTTATGGTAAATCATGTCACGGGATTGCTTGAGGTGTTCAGCATCCCAGCATACTTTGTTTCCGGCCTTTTCTATTAAGCATTTTTTTTTAAATTTATTCTACGGCCCTGTAGTATGAGATTCTTACCCTGTGTTCTAGATCATTCTGACCTCTATATTGTTATTGCTTTCCCTTAGAGCAAGGGCAGCGTGTGTCATGCTAGTCCTAGCGTTGACTTCGGAGCTAACCTTGTGTAATGTGAAGTCTGATCATTGGAAATAAAATTTAGGAGTTCTGTCACCTCTATTTTGTATTGTCCAACTGGTAAGGAAGCTTCAGCTGCTTGAGTTAAAACCAAAGATTTTATACCAGAGATTACGCCCACCATAGATTCTATATAAAAAAGATGATCTCCACCAAACATTCTCTGTACCAAAGACTAGCTGGTCTTGCTCTACTTAGTTCTAAATCCGATAAGTCTTGTAAAATGGGAGCTCCTTCTCCCCACTTAATTATGAAGTTTTGAAACTTTACCTTTGTAATACTTGACATTATTCATTGTGCATTTTGTTGTTATTGCTTTGAGAAGAAAAAGAAAAAGAAAAATGGAAGATAATTTTGGGAATTCATTCTAATTTCCTTTCAATTTTTGTGGTCATTTGTCCAGACGTCTTGGCTCTGCCACTTCTTCCTATCTAATTCCACTTAACTCGAGCATAACAACAACAACAATAATAATAATAATAATAATAATAATAATAATAATAATAATAATAATAATTGTTACGGAGTTTTCGTGGAACAGAGAGAGGCGAAAGAAGGTGTGGGCTTGAATGGATCTATCAAGAATATCAAAAATTAAAACTTTAAAATAAAGGTTACATTTCTTTTCAAATCTCAAACTGAACAAAATTTTTCACTTAGTGAAATAACAAGGTTACGGGTACAAAGCAATATTGATACATGAAATTTAAAATTTCTGAGCTTCAGGCTCCAATTTATAAGTTTACAACGCCTGAAATGTAGCGTTTAGATAGACAAGGAGAGAAACTAACAAGACAGAGCACTTTGCCCCAACCGTTACAATTTACAGCCTTCCAGAGGCACCCCTCAATGTTATAGTAATCTCCGAAAAGAGCTTACATGCTCTCCAACTTCAACCTAGGAGGCTGTGCTCCTAATTTTTTACAGTCTACTCAAGGCAACATTACACATAAAACTTACGCTTCTGGCCTCTGTAGGCCCAACCTACAATTTACACTTTTTGTACACAGGGGTATATATTACCCAAACTACTGGACATTCGCTCAAAAGAAGAACAGGTTAAATTACTGGCCCAAACTCAAAGTGTATGGAGGCGTACACTTGCGCTCCAAGAAAACCAAGTATAAAACCCTACTGGGCTCGCGGCCCGATGATGCAGAGGCTAATCCCAAGCTACTGAGGTGACTAGAAGGAAGATTAATTCCAGTTTTACAGGAAGAGAAACAGTTACAAAATCTTAGTCACCTCAAGATAAATTGAAGAGGGGCTCGAGAGGAAAACGCACTCTCTATCCCCGATTTACAGTTTAAATCTTTATGAAATTTTGCATTAGCAAGGAGAAAGTTTACATTTTAGAAAACAGATAGTTACATAGTTGAAGATTAGGAACTTCCCTTCAGGCAAGTTTGCGGAGGTAGCTACAGAGATAGAAAACTGGTGGCCATTACCTGGGCTGATGTTCTGCCTGCCAAAGAAAGAGGCACCTCGCCTCCTGTTTTAACACACACACTCAGAATTCGACGATCAATAAGACAAGGTAGCTTGAAAAAGCCGCAGTTTATATATACCCGAGGGGAGGGTTCGAGAAGGCTCTGGACCAAATCCGGACACACCCTTTCATTTTATTGGCAGAAAAAAAGGTTACAAGAAGCCTATTATTGGTTGAAAAATAAATACAGAAAATTTCTGATTGGTCAGACTCAAAAGCTGGCGGGATGAGAAGGAAGTGTTGCAAACCTTGAAATATTAAAATAAATGAAAGTTAATTTAGTTGAGAAAACATAAAAACAAAACTTCTTTAAATCACTCATTCTTCCATCTTGCACCAGAGTTTTTGTAGAGGCATCTATGGAAAAATGTTCAACCTTCTTGATGTACGCCAAAACAAAGAAAAAGAAATCCAGTCAGTTTAGGAAACTTCGAAATAAAAATTACTCAGTTATTCAATCTTCTGAACAATGTCCCAACTTAATATATTTACAGTTACACGAGTTGTTCGATAGATAGAGTTCCTTAAGACGCTTCTTTTAAATGTGCAAGGTTGAGGTGTACCTCCCGGTACAATAATAATAATAATAATAATAATAATAATAATAATAATAATAATAATAATAATAATAATAATTGTTTCGGGGTATCTGTGGAACGCAGAGAGGTTAAAGAATGTGCGGACTTGAACGGGTCTAACTACAATATCAAGAATTGAATTAAAACTTTAAAAGGTTATATTTCTTTTAGAATATCAAACTTAACAAGTTTCTTCACTGAGTGAACATAACAACATGACAGGTACAATTAGCAATCTTGAAACAAGACTTAGAAAATGCCAGATTAGTGAATTTTTTAGAGTTTTGGGGCATCAGGCCCTTAGTTTACAAATTCAGAGATACCGGATCCATATAAAACATACGAAATATCAATGTTCAGACAGGGACGGACATATCCCGATTTGAGGGCACTTGCTCCAGAAGTTACAATATTTAGCCTTTCAGAGGCACCCTCAGTATTACAAAACTTTGAAAAGAGCTTACATGCTCTCGATATCTTACAGACCACTCAATGTAACATTTCATCCAAGTCTTACAATCTCTGGCCTCACAAGGCACGACTTACAAATGGAAATAGTTTTACACAGGGAAATCTAGTACTCAACCTACTGGGCCTTTGCGGAAAAAGAGCAGGTTCAATAAATGGCCCGAACACAAACTGAATGGAGGCGTAAACTGCGCTCCCAGATAACGAAATATTAAAAACCCAACAGGGCTCTCGGCCCGATGAAACAGGGACTAGTCCCAAGCTACTGATGTGGCTCGCATGGAAATAAATTTAATACATTACAGGGAAGAAAACAGTTACGAAATCGTAGTCACCTCAAACCAAGATGAAAGGGAGCTCGAGAGGGTAACTCACTCTCTATCCCCGATTTACAGTTAAAGACTTTATGAAATTTTACATCAGAAAAAAAATTACATTTTAGAAAAGTTTGGTTACATGGTTAGGAATCCGGACCTTCCCCGCGGATAAATTTGCGGAGACAGCAAAAAGATAGAATTTACGTGGCCATTACCTGGTAGATATTCTGCCTGCCGAAGAAAGAGGCGTCCCGCCTCCTGTCCTAACACACACACTCAGAAAGACGATGATCAATAGACAAGGAAACTTGAAAAACCGCAGTTTATATACCCTCAGGGAAGGTTCGAGAGGATTCTGGACTAATCCGGACACACCCTCTCATTTTTATTGGCTGAACCCAACAGTTAGACTTAAAACCGAACAAGAAGTCTGTGATAGGCTGAAAATTAATTACAGAAAATTTTCATTGGCCAGATTCAAAACTGGCGGAATGAGACAGAAGTGTTGCAAACCTAGAATTACATAAAAAACAAATAAAGTTGAGAAAAACCATAAACAAAAAATGTCTTTCAGTAACACTTCCTTTACCTTGCACCAGAGTGTATGACCATAGTTTTTTGGTAGTGACATCTGTGGAAAAACGTCCAAACTTCTTGATGTAAACAAACACACAGCAAACAAAACCAGTCAGTTTAGACAACTTCAGAATAACACAGTTACTTAATACTTTAGTGGTGACATCTTCCGATTAAAGTCTCAACTGTATGTAGTAGTAATTTCACATTTTGGTCGACAGAGGAGTTCATTAAGACGCTTATTTTGAAAGTGCGGTGCTGAGGTGTACCTCCCGGTACAATAAGAAGGAGAAGAAAAAGAATAAGAAGAAGAAGAATGTTTAATATTTGTTTTACGTTGCATTGACACAGACTGGTCTTGTGCTGACGACGGGGTAGGAAAGGGTTAGGACTGGAAGGGAATCGAACGTTGCCTTAGTTAAGGCGCAGCCCCAATATTTGCCTTGTATGAAAATGACAAATCACCAAGAACCATCCTCATGGTTGCCGTCAGTAGTGCTTGAACCCACTATTTCCCGAATGTAAGATGGCGTGTTCGAACCCCACTGTCGGCAGTCCTGAAGTTATTTTTTTGTATGGTTGCAAATTTTCACACATAGCAAATGCTGGGACTGTTCCTAAATTAAGGCCACGGTCGCTTCCTTCCCAATCCTAGCCCTTTCCTATTCCATTGCCGCCATAAGATCCGTATGTATCGGTGCGACGTTAAATCCATATCGTCGCTTCACCGGTAAAAGATTGTAATCCACAAAGCGCTTCCTATCCATTATTCTCCTTAAGACTGGTCACGCCTCCCAGCCACATATGGATATGCAGCCCATCAGAACAATGTCCGTTGTGTTCGTTTTCCTATGCCGAAGCGTAACCGAAAATCAACCTAACATGCATTATACAATAGGAGTGCGTAAATACGTAATGCAAGCATACATTCGTATAGTACGGTACAGTAAGGTTAATTTTCCTTTACACATGGGCATAGGAAAATGAACACAACACAATTTGTTCTGATGGACTGCATAATCATATGTGGCTGGGAGGCGTGACCAGTCTTAAGGAGAATAATCGTTAGGAAGAGCTTTGTGCATTACAACCTTTTACCGGTGAAGCGACGATATAAAAACAAATAATTAAATACTGTCAGGGCAAATAATAATTGTATATTGGAATAAATTTGCAACCCAGTGAAACTTCGTTAACATGAATTCCAGGAGATCCACAATTTGAGGGTTTGTGTTAAACGAGACTCATGGTTTAGAGTTACAAGATTACTTTAGTACTACTGTACTAGAATCTGTAAGAGTACCTATAAGTAAGTAAAATACATTCTACTTAGTTTTACGAAATCAGTAATAACGTTATTTTCTTTACGTCCCGCTAACTACTTGTACGGTTTTCGGACACACCGAGGTGCCGGAATTTAGTCCCGCAGGAGTTCTTTTACGTACCAGTAAATCTGTCAACACGAGGCTGACGTATATGAGCACCTTCAAATACCACCGAACTGAGCCAGGATCGAACCTGCCAAGTTGAGGTCAGAAGTCCAGCGCCTCAACCCTCTGAACCAGTCAGCCCGACTTATACGAAATCAAGAGCCTCCGCAGCTTAGGCGGCAGTGCGTCGGCTTCTCACCACTGGGTTTCGTGGTTCAAATCCCGGTCAATCCATGTGAGACTGGTGCTGGACAAAGTGGACGTGGGACAGGTTTTTCTCCGGATACTCCGGTTTTCACTGTCATCATTCATTCCAGCAACAATCTCCACCATCATTTCATTTCACCTTTAAGTCATAAATCATTGCCCCAGATGAGTGCGACAGGCTTCGGCAGCCGGCAGTTTTCCTATCTTCGTCACTTGACCCTCTGAAGTGAAGGCCTCTACGCTTACCTTTCAGCCAAGGACTAGGATAATAATAATAATAATAATAATAATAATAATAATAATAATAATAATAATAATAATAATGTCCTTTTCTGCGGTGTAGTGTTTAGTGTGATTAGCTGTCTCCCCCGCAGGCTCGGGTTCAATTGCCGTCCCTGCCACGAAATTTAAAAAGTGGTACGAGTGTTGGAATGGGACGCACTCAGCCTCGGGAGGTCAACTGATTAGAGGGGGTTCGATTTGCACCTCAGCCATCCTCAAAATGATTTTCCGTTGTTCCCCATTACTCCTCCATGAAAAGGCCGGGATGGTACCTAACGTAAGGCCGAAGCCGCTTCCTTCCCTCTTCCTTGTCTATCCCATCCAATCTTCCCATACTCCTACAAGGCCCCTGTTCCGCATAGCAGGTGAGACCGCCTGGGCGAGGTACTAGTCCTCCTCCCCAGTTCTCCCTCGTCCCAAAGTCTCACGCTCTAGGACACTGACTTGAGGCGATATAGGTAGGATCCATTAGAGAGTTCGAGGGAAAAATCAACCCTGGACGGTGAACGGATTAAGAAATTAATAATAGTAATAAGGAGAAGAAGAAGAACAATAATTTAGTGTGGCTATTCCTAGCCTGGTGCAGCCCTTGTAAGGCAGACCCTCCGACGATGGTGGGTGGCATGTAGAGGATAGTGTTATCTGTGAGTAGCAGGATGTTGGAGACAGTACGAACACACAGTCGCCGTTCCAGGGGAATTAGCCATTTAAGGTTAAAATCTCCGACCAGATCGGGAATCGAACCCGAAGTCTTCTGAACCAAAGGCGACTATGTTGACCATTCAGCCAAGGAGCCGAACTCGAACAAAGAAAAAGGACTGTTGCACTGGTTGTGAACAACAAGAGATCGAGTCCTGGCACAAAAAAGAAGGTGATTCTGCTGAAGCTGCAGTCTGCTAGGAGATACGGGAGTAGGCGACATAAACACAGGTGTGGGGTTGATCTTTGTTGATGCCTCTTTTCAGTCATCTCCTCTTTCCAGCTGTGCAATTTGATCAAACGAGATGCCGACTGCCTGACAAACATGTTGCCACTTCCACTGTCACATTCTCTGACGTCGGCCTGCTCCAGGTCACTGTAGTGTAGGAGGATGAAAATGACACAAGAACCGCAGTGCTGCCATTACCACAAAACGTAATTCCCGTGTGGGGCTTATTGTGAGGGACTTGGGAAACTGCGTTCAAGTCCTGTGTTGTCAGTGCTTGTGATAACGAACACCACAGTGAAATTTAATTTGAAGGAAATTAAATTTCACTGTGGTGTTCGTATCAGTCTGCTTAATTCCTTCAACTCGAGGACGAGGTGTTCGTCTCTGCACACATCACTTCGAAAACAGTCCTTGGTGCAAAAATTCAAGAAAATGGACTCGAAACACAAGCTAATTAAATTAGATGCCTAAAGATGTAAACTACACATCGACTAACCCAAAATATCAATTACAAAAAATGGATCTCCAAGCATACAAACCTGAAACATTACAACACATTAAACCAGAATGTATTTATGGACCAGAGACGCTAATTTTGAACAGGAAAGCAGACATTGAAAATATTGAGAAAAAGGAACTGAAAATCATAAGGAAAATTCTGGTCCCAACCTCACCAACGGACAATACCACCTTAGAGGCAGACAGTAAATCAAACAATACAGAAATATTCAAAGTGACATTAGCAAACGCAGGCTAAGATTCTATGGACATATTAAAAAATGCATCCGGACAGACTTACCAAACAAATAGTCGAATTCTGTGAAAACAGGAGTAAACCTAAAACAGACACAATGAAATGGGTTGCAAAATTAGAACCGATTTGAAACAGGCAGGAATTACACCAGCAGATATCCAAAACAGGGTAATCTTCAAATCCAAAGTTCAAAATGGCAAGTTGACCAAGAGGAAAGACCTGAGAAAAAGACTGGGACCACCTGGTATGAAGACAGAAAGGAAGCCCACAGTAAAAAAGCAGGCCTCTAAATACTTTGTGTAATTCTTAATGGGCTTATTCTTATATATAATATTAATATTAATAATAATAATAATAATTGTTACCGTGTTTTAGTGGTAGGTAGAGGTGAAAGAAGGTGCGGGCGTGAACGGGTCTCAAACTACGGAATCAGAGTTAATGTAAAATTTAACAAGGTTATATTTTCTTTTCAAAAACAAAGAAATAA
The DNA here is from genome assembly GCF_040414725.1 of Anabrus simplex. Taxonomy (NCBI): domain Eukaryota; kingdom Metazoa; phylum Arthropoda; class Insecta; order Orthoptera; family Tettigoniidae; genus Anabrus; species Anabrus simplex. The sequence goes on along the minus strand of NC_090269.1, from coordinate 24,430,534 downwards.
CAAGCATGGCAGGTACAAAGTAGCAAATCCAAAGGATAGTTACAATATTTACAGGATTTGGGCTTCGCGCCCTGACTTCACAATGCTTGGGCAATCAGCTCAGTTTTACCCCAAACACAAGTTTCAACAGAGGGGCAGAAAACCCCATTCATGCCTAGGAGTCCTTGCTCCAAATTACACTGAAAAGCCTCCACGAGGCATACAACACTCAATTTTCAAAAGAGCCACACGCTCTCAACTTTAAGCCTCTCAAAGGCCACACCAAACTCCACCTTCGAGTTGTCCTCACTGGACATAGACACGGGTAAAATACCCAACCTACTGAGGTCTATTAAATGAAAAGGGGCAATTACATGACCTCTAAAATAACAATTTGAGAGGAGGCGATCTGCACTCCTAATACACTTGTTTTTAAAACCTAATCTGGCTCTAGGCCACTAATGCAAGGGCTAATCCCATACTACAGAGGTGACTTTAGAAAAGAGCAATTTGTTTTACGTTAACGAAGAATAGGTTGAGAAAATAAGTTCACCTCAAAACAATGTGAGTGGGAGCTCGAGAGGGTTAGCACTCTCTATCCCAATATGCAGCTTTAAAAGAGAATAGATGAAAAGATTGGTTACATTTTAGGAAAAGGTTACATGGTGGAAACGCTTCGAACCCGCTCCGAGAGTTAAACTGCCAACCTAGCAAGAAAAGAAGTTATTAAGAGGCCATTACCTGGTGTTGAACAGCCGGAGAAGAAAGAGGCGCTTCCCGCCCCCTGCTATGTACTTTACACACTGAAAGATGGAACAGAAGTGGCCCGGAGACCCAAAAATCAGCAGTTTAAATACTCTCGCGGAAGGTTCTAGGCGTTTTAGGGAAGAGAACACCCGCCCACAATCACTTTATTGGCTAGGGTACAGAAACATATCCAAGTTGGGGGAAGATACATCGGATTGGTCGGAAATTACTCAAAGAAATTCGGGATTGGATAAATCTAAAACAAGGGGAAAAAGAGGGGTATACAGCCAACTTAAACAATAACAGAAAGAAATTTAACAAGAAACAAACTTTTGAAATAAGAACTTCTCCAAAAAAATAGTTCTTTCACTCCGCACTAGGGTGCACTATTGTTGATCTTCAGTAGTGTCCTCTAGAAGAGAAAGTTCACACTTCTTACTACAAGCAAAACAAAAATACGTCGAAAATGACACAGTTCAAAAACTCCAAAATTTCCAGGTAGAGACTTCTTCCGAGAAACTTGAAAATTAATACTGTCCATAAAGTTCAGACTTCCTCCAGCAGAGAAGTTTCAACAGGCGCACATTTTAAATTAGCGGTGTGGAGGTGTACCGCCCGGTACAATAATAATAATAATAATAATAATAATAATAATAATAATAATAATAATAATAATAATAATAATAATAATAATAATAATAATAATAATAATAATCTTCTACCGCTTTCTCCCACACCTGTGGGGTCACGAGTGCGAATTATGTCGCACATGTGGAGTTGGCCCTGTTTTATGGCCGGATACCTTTCCTGACGCCAAGCCTATGGAGGGATGTAATCATTCTTGCGTGTTGCTGTGGTGGTTGGCAGTGTGTTGTCTAAATATGAAGAAGGAATTGTTGTGACAAACACAAACATCTACTCCCATTCAGGCAAGCAACTCAGGGTTGAAAGCATCCCAGGCATATGAGCTACGAACTTTAAGTGAATAGAATATAGCCTAATAAAGTAGGATAATATATTATTTATTTATTCCTAAAAATTACAATCCTTTTCTTAATCATCGTTATCCTGTCGATTTAGCACTTTGCCGTTTTGTGCCACTACGAGCACTAATGTGAGTCAATGCAGAGTTTCACTTAAGACCTTTTAACTACATTCGGTGTGGACATTTTTTTTAAAATCAAAAATTGCCTGAGGTTATTGAACCAAAGAACACATTAGAGAAAAAAATATATAAATATTATTTTGGCTAGGATTTGAATCAAAAATAAAACGAGTAAAAACAAGCAATTTTATGCTGTTTTTTTTCGGAACTGCATCTAGGCCGGAAGATATTTTCGAAATTATTTTTTTAGTTTATTTAATTTGACAGATCTAATACTGGCAATTTGAAACCTTTCCGGGCCCTTTAGTCCTTCAACTTTCGGCACAATTGAGGAAATTGTTCAATTTTACGTTCTTCGTAGTATGGTGACCCCCACTTTGTCTGCTAATAAATGTTTTCAGTATTTAAAAAAGACCACACTACCAACCACCACAGAAGCATTCTATAGATCTTTTTGTTTGTTTCTTCACAATGTGCTTTACATCGCACCGATATGTCTTATGGCGGCGATGGAATAATAAAAATTTAAGAGAGGGAAGGAAGCGACCGTGGCCTTAATTAAGGCACAACTTCATCATTTGCCCGGTGTGCAAATGGAAAACCACGCACTCATATCTTCAAGGCTGCCGACAGTGGGGTTCGAACCCACCACCTCCCGAATGTAATTATCCTACTTTACACATTCCTACTTAATGGAACTAACCTATCAATTGCCAATGTTATTATTATTATTATTATTATTATTATTAATATTATCCTTAAATTGTACATGTACAATCTAGGGGTGGTAGATGAAGAAAGGGAAAGCCCCACATACACCGAAGTTCCTCCATCTCCACATGTACTGTATGTTTACATAAACTCTACTGAATATTTGCATATGTGGAGACAATTTTAAATGTGCATATTTACACTCCAAACATTGTACTCTTAGAATAATAATTATCTTGATTTATGTTATTCATATTAGAGTAAGGAGACCCAGTCATTTATACCCTCACTCATACCTCTTTATACACACTCATTCACAACCACTCTCACACCCGCACGCATACACATTCTCCCACATTCAACTGTTCTTCCACACGTCATTCTTGAAATTCTAATTCATACAAGTTAAATAAATCACATATCGATGGCTTTCTTTAAAAACCTGGTAAGTCCGAATACTCTTCCTATCCATTATATTCCTTAAGACTGGTCACGCCTCCCAGTCACATATTTATATGCAGTCCAAAAGAATAATTTTCGTTATGGCCATTTTCCTATGCTGTTGTGTAAAGAAAAATGAACCTTAAATACATTATACTGTAGGAGTGTGTAAAATTTGCCATGCAATCAACATCCCTACAATACGGTACGGTAAGGTCCATTTTCCTTTAGACACTGGCAAAGGAAAATGAACACATCGAAAATTATTCTGATGGACTGCATATAAATATATGACCGGGAGGCGTGACCAGTCTTAAGGAATATAATGGGTAGGAAGAACATTTGGACATACGAGGTTTTAAAAGAAAGCCATCGATATGCATTTACTTTACTGCGTGGAGGAACTGAGGAATAGGAAGCAGTTTTTTTCGGATGGTAGAAGATTCCAGAGACGACCATACCGTGCGTAAAATCTATTTAAATATGAGGTTGTTTTGGCGAGGGGTGGAACAAGAGTAACTATTATAATGTTTTAATTGTTTAATGTTAAACTATTCACAAAGTATTTAGTACTATTACTATTTTATTATAATAGACGTCCGGCTGCATGGCTAAATGGTTATCGTGCTGGCCTTCGGTCAAAGGGTCTTGGGTTCGATGTTTGATTCCCGGACGGGTCCATGATTCCCATGGCTCGACGGATGAGTGTGTATGCCGTCTTCAGCATTATAATTCATCACAGATAGGGGCCCCATTCTCACGGATGCGCAGGTCGCCTATAAGCTGATCAACTCGAAGGACCCGCACCAGGACTCTCGGGAGACTACACGCATTATATATTCTAATGGATAGTTATTATTTTCCCTAACAGTTTCTTTTTTAATTCACAAATGGATAAACGGGACATACTATATAGCCTACGGGGTGTCCTTGAAAAAGATCCCAATATGTACAGAAGAGGCGGCACGCAACTAACGAAGAAAAAAAGGTCCTATAAACATTGGTCGCAAACCCTATATCTATGTCTTTGATCTACCCTTCACGTGCCCGATGTGACCACCACCTACTCCAATGCAGCCTTCCATCCTACGTCGCATGGAATCACGCATTCGTTGGAACACCCCTGGCTGTTGCCGGATTGCATCACAGGCATTGAACACGTGTTCTTGTAGTGTATCCACATCATTCATGGCGGCCGCGTACGTCATGGTCTTTACATGTCCCCAAGACCAAAAATATAAATTCTTAAGGTCAGGCGAACAGGCAAGCCAAAATATGAACTCTCCACGACCAAAACTCCGCTCACGGAAGACCCATGTTTGGTGTCGCATACCCCTACGATACAAATGGACCTGTGCCCCATCATAATAAGACCATAACACAAGGCGCTAACAGGTTTACGACCAATGTTTATGTAGGACCGTATTTCCTCTTTTATTGCCTACAAACTTCCGTATATTACAGGAATATCATGATCATAAACAAGCTTACTTCCTACACTCTGAATTTGTAGCCAACAATTCTTTCTTCCTCGCCTTTTCCTCAGTTATCTGAGGTCAGCACTAAAGCAAATTTTTTAAGGCTGGATTCCCGTCCTGACGCCAATCGTATGGGGTTTTTATACGTCGCACCGGCACAAATAGGTTTTATGGCATCGATGGGATAGGAAAGGGATAAGAGTGGGAACAAGGAGACTGCGGCATTAATTGATTGTGGTACAGTCCCAGAATTTGCCTGGTGTGAAAATGGGAAACCACGGAAAACCATCTTCAGGGGTCCAAACCCATTATCTCCCAAACGCAAGTTCACAACTGCGCGTCCCTAACCGCACGACCGACTCGCTCGGTGGAAGAATGTATCGTCTACTGGTTGTTTGTACGGTGGTTAGTAGTGTGATATGTAAACAGTCTTGCCAACTAGTTATATCTTTCGCAGTCATACTAACACCCGAAAATCCAACAAAATCCATCAACATTTTAAACAAATAAGGGCTAACAATTTTTCTCCGGATACTCCTGTTTTCCCTGTCATATTTTTTCATTCCAGCAACACTCTCCAATATCATCCGTCATTCATTAACCATTGCCCCAGAGGAGTGCGACAGGCTTCGGCAAGCCGGCACAATTCCCATCTTCGCCGCTAGATTGGGAGCTTCATTCATTCCATTCCTTACCCGGTCGAATGACTGGAAACAGGCTGTGGAGTTCCATTTTCAAGGCCTAACACCTAACAGATTTCTGTATCTTCTTCTTCTTCTCTCCCTTTGTGCCGTTAGGCGTCGGGACATTTCAGCCATTTACTAAAGTTGGATTTCTATATAAAAATAAAAAAGTTAGTTTTGACGTGTTGCCGATATCAATTAAAATAATAATCCATCCACATCCGCGATCAACTGCCTCTACTCCTGCAGTAGAAGTGCTGGGTTGGTCTGCTCTGCATACGGTGCCATCATGCCAATTTGATTGAGAATGTTTTCTAGTAGAGCATAATCATGACAACATTTTCTCATAGACTTAAGACCGACACGCACAGTGACGATTCAAATTGTACCGGGAGGTACACCTCAACGCCGCGCATTCAAAATTAGCGCCTAAAGGAACTCATCTATCAGTCAAAAGAGAAACTAATAACACAACAAGTTGGAACTCTAACCAGAAGATGTCTCCACTGAAATATTAAGTAATCGTTTTGTTGTGAAGTTTCCTAAACTGAGTGAATTTCTCCTTGTTTTGTTTTGATATTCAACAAGAAGTTTGGACATTTTTCTACAGATGACACCACTAAAAGGTTTATGACCATGCCCTCTGGTGCAAAGTGAAAGAACTTATAATTTTAAAAAGTTTTGTATTTCTAGGTGTTTTAACTGATTGATGTTCATTTATTATTTGGTTCTCATTATTTTCTTTTTCTTTCCGCCAGTTTCGAATCTGGCCAATGAAAAATTTCTGTAATTAATTTTCAACCTATCACAGGCTTCTTGTTCGATTCTGAGTATAACTTTGAGATTAACCAATTAAATTGAGAGGATGTGGCTGGTTTAGTCTTGAATGATCTCGAACCTTCCCTGAGGCTTTTCACGTTTCTTGGCCAATTGATCGTCGTCTTTATGAGAGTGTGTGTGTTTAAGCAGGAGGCGGGCGGCCTCTTGGTCGGCAGCCAGAACATCTATAAGGTAATGGCCACATAACTTCATTCTTTCATGCTACCTCCGCAGTTTAATCCGAGGGAAAGGTCCGAATCTTTAGTTATGTAACCAGCTTTTCTAAAATGTAAATCTTCTTCCGGCAAATGTAAAAACTTCATAAAGCTTTAACCTTAAATCGGGGATAGAGAGTGAATTACCCTCTCGAGCTCCTCTTCATCTTGGTTTGAGGTGACTACGTTTTGTAACTTTTTTTCTTCTGTAAGGTGTTATAGCCATTTCTATACGAGTCACCTCAGTAGTTGGGAATAGCCCCTGTTCCATCGGCCTAGAGCCCTTTAGGTTTTTAAGTGTGCATTACGTTGGAGCGCAGTGTGCCTCCGTTCACCTTGTGTTTGGGCCAGTTATCTAACCTGTTCTTTTTCCACGAAGGCCCAGTAGGTTAGGTGTTAAATACCCCTGTAAAAATAAGTTCCATTTGTAAATGGTGGTTTGAGATCGATGTAATGTTGCCTTGAGTAGGCAGTAAGGAACCGAAAACCTGTTTGATCTTTTTCAAAGTTTTGGTAAGAATAACGAGTGCCTATGGAAGGCTAGATATTGTAATTTTAGGAGCAAGTGCTCTTTGAATTATGGGATTTCTGCTCTTGACTAAATTTGTTCTCATTTTGGAATTGTAAATTTGAGCTGGGAGCTCTGAAAATTGTAAAATTACGGGCTTGAAGCCCAGGATCTGTAAAAATCACTAATCTCGTACTTTCCTAGTCTTGTTTCAAGAGTACTTTGTACCTGTTATGTTATATGTTCACCAAGTGAAAATTGTTAAGTTGTTGTTTTCTGAAAAGATATAACCTTCAGTTCAAGTTAAATTGATTTTGATATTGTACATAGACACATTCACCCCGGCACCTTCCATAACCTCTTTCTGCACCACGGGTAAGGACGTAACACAATTCATTATGTTGTTTTAAAGTATATTTCTGAGGGAAGTGTTCGTATTATTGATCATAACGCGATTTACTTCGTAATATTTTCCGCTAGATGAAACGTCATCCAACAAAGCGATAACCTTCCCGCAGTCTACGTTGAAATTCGTGTCAGTTCTGACGGAAGTTGCGTCATGTTTGCAATACTGTACGCAAATGAAGATGTGTATTAAGAGGGCACTTGCACGAAATCTTTTCTTTTACTGAAATTGCTAGTTTATTAAGTACGGAATCTAGTTCCAAAATATTTGGTTGAATTCAGTATCTAAGTGCGGTAAATTCCTAATACATTCGCATCAGATACACACCTCTTTTTTTCATGCATTGCTTTATTTCATCTTCGCTGAACTCTTTTCGTCTGTTTTGTCAGGCGGTTGACGGTATCACGCTTAGGAATGTTGGAGAAGGCTGTGAAGCGTCATTCCCAGTTGGTCAAGCATGGCGATTAGCATGGAAAGTTTGTTTCGATTTGAGAGATACAGATCGAGGTTGCGTGTTGTGAAATTCAATAGTCATTTCCTAGACTTTCTTTTTCCGTGACAAATCGTCGCTGTTCGGACAAAAGGTTATAATTATCTCACAATGTTCTTCTTATCCATTATTTTCCTTAAGACTGGTCACGCCTCCCAGTCACACATGGATATGCCGTCCATCAGAAGAATTTTCGTTGTGTTCATTTTCGTATGCATATCGATGGCTTTCTTTTAAAACCTCGTATGTCCAAACGTTCTACCTACCCATTATATTCCTTAAGACTGGTTACGCCTCCCGGACATATATTTATATGCAGTCCATCAGAATAATTTTCGCTGTGTTCATTTTTCTTTGCTAATGTCTAAAGGAAAATGGACCTTACCGTACCGTATTGTAGGGATGTTGATTGCATGGCAAATTTACACACTTCTACAGTATAATGTATTTAAGGTTCATTTTCCTTTACAAATTGGCAGAGGAAAATGACCATAACGAAAATTATTCTTTTGGACTGCATATAAACATGTGACTGGGAGGCGTGACCAGTCTTAAGGAATATAATGGATAGGAAGAGTATTCGGACTTACGAGGTTTTTAAAGAACGCCATCGTTATGTGTGAAGGAAAATGAACCTTAAGTACACTGTACTATAGGAGTGCGTAAATAAGTCGCGCAAACATACATTTCTAGAGTGCGGAACGGTAAGGTTCATTTTCCTTTACACACGGGCATAGGAAAATGAACACAACACAATTTGTTCTGATGGACTGCATAACCATACGTGGCTGGGAGGCGTGATCAGTCTTAAGGAGAATAATCAATAGGAAGAGCTTTGTGGATTACAACCTTTTACCGGTGAAGCGATGATATGTCATCTCATGGACTTTAAAGTTTAATATTGTGCCTTACAGGACCCTATGGTTCCGGCCTGGCGAATGCCGGTCTCGAACCCAGAGTACAGTAGTGAAAGAACTCTCACAAACGTGAGATTGTGCACATAGTCTTACCTGAACACATATCAACGCTCGGCCGCACAATCGCGCACTTCTCAGAGATAACATGGGTGAACAAAGGGCAATATTAAGATAAAACATTAGGATATGTGACTAATCAGGTAAGAATCAGGTAAAATAAAATGAAAAAAATATCTAACAGAAAACATCGCTGCATTCAAAGTTTTACAATCAGGGATTTATTACATAAAAATATACTATTTACAAATATAAGAGCTTTCAAATATGATTGGGGTAAAGATAATGCTGAGCGGATGACAACCAGTTCACTGCCTTCACGAAACAGCTCTGCTGTAACAAGCATGTTACAATTGTGTAAGTAATGAAATTTAGGAAAATGGATATCTGCTGAAATACACATCTAACAGTAATTTCCATAGACTTTACTATGCCTCGTACCATCGAACCCCGGTGCAAACAAATATAAACACATAATGTACAGTGTCCTGACTCGGCCTCGAACCCTGGTCCCATGAAGAGTAAGGCGTAGAATATTCATATACAAACAATATAAAAAGGAACACAACCACCATGTCCAAGGGGTCAATATCAAACGGGCCATTGTTAAAATTAAAGTAGAACAAACAGAACAAAAATCTCTCCCTGCGTTCAAAACATCAAGGTCGTCTTCTCCCCCTTACACACTCGACAAGCTGCAGACAGCCATATAACCAAGTTTCAAGACTGTGACGTCAGGCACAGTAACCCTCACCAGTCGTACACTCGACAAGCGGCAGCCCACACAATTTATGAGCCCAGCTGACTGACTAGTAGTTGAGTTCTAAGAAACTTCGCCTTTCAAAACACCTCACATAATCTGGCTGCTAAAAGCACTCTTTTAAATACACACGGGCTATCCGCCCTCATCTCAATATCACCAGCAATATAACAAATCTTATTTCCGCCTGCCATGGGCTCAACCTTGATAATACAAAGGCATAAATCATTAAGCTATAGTCACATGGCCATAATAAGGCATCTCAAATGCATCCAATACACTCTCAAACTGTGCTGGGGCTCTCTCATATCAATTCATACAGTCAGCTACATGCATAATGCCCACATCTCTCAAACATTCGGACTCGCTCGCCCTGTCAGTAAAGCTAGGTGAATTACGGGGTAAATCCTGGTCTCAACTATACAGCCTACGTCTGCAGAGACAAATGCCTAAACGTGACACAACAAATAGTGCCTGCCTGTTTGACTAACCTACCATGACCAAGGGAGTTCGACCTGACCCATGAAGATAACACGTACGCTAATATAATACTATCGAAATGAAATATAAACACACCAACAAGGAATCTACAAACTATCATCTACCCTAATGTACGGGGTTCGAGCTTGAGGCCTAGCTCTTTATTACCAAGAATTTTCCTACCATAAACTAACCTGTTGGCTGACGGCCCCCTATTCCTATCTAAATTTAAATGACATGCTTGAAACAGAATTGGAAAGCTCTGACCTTATATGATTGATGACATGACGGAGCGGCCCTTCCTGTGGACCACTGAATTTACCACATCATGACAAACTGCGACGCTTGCAGCAGATACTGGTGAACAATTGGAGACATTCTATCTTGCGTGAGTCCTTCGTACAGCTCCTTAGATGGTTGGAAGATGTCCCCTTCGACGTCGCGCTGATCAGGTACGCCCAACGTTCCTGGATCGATTCCCGATGTCGTGCCGGCTTCAGCTCCCGTTGTGGCTTCCTCGCAATGATGATGTAGAAGCTCGTTCTGGCTTGATGCAGGGGTAACTGAAAACAAATTCATTTATTACAGACTGTCCAGACTCGATGCCTGTTTCCACTACTATCGTGCCTCACACGTTACATTGACCAAGTCTTGTTCTGAATTTTAAACCTGGTACACTATAGTTTCTTCACCACTCTTAGTAACACTGCTATTCCATCCTTTCACTCGGACAACATGTCGTGGTATAAGAACTACCCTGAGCCTACATTTATTCTGGCATTACGTCAGTTACAACTTGACCTCACAAAAATATGAAGCTACTAGTTCATCAGTCTATTATAGGCAGTACCTCATCTCACCATAGCATATCAACACAGGTAATATCAAGAATTTAGCTGAATATGCAAGTTGATTACTTACTTCCTCGCAGATTCAGTAGTACTAGTTGTATGTGCAGCTCGAAGATAAAACGTTGTTCGCGGTGCCGACTTGTAGCATGACGACTTCGTTCAAGCAGCCTTACGGTCAAAGAATGAGGCTGATGTGCCAGGCGGCCTTGCATTTATAATCAGGTTGACGTAGCCACGCCGCTTGATCGCGTGCAGGATACGCGCGCCCGCGACTGGAAATTTTCCCGCACAAAGCACGTCAAGTACCCTACTTAACGAATGCATTTATGATTGCAGCCCTAATGCATATCAAAATTAAGCAGAAATTATGCAGGTTGCAATTCTTGTATCAGATCCAATGCATCTCTTCCGTAACCAAAGATATTAATTTAATTCTTTCTTCCCTTCGAACGTTAGTTTTGCCGGGATCCGGGAAGCGTCCCCAATCTTCATTAAGAGGCTTGGCTTGGGACATAACTCCCTTTAATGAGGTTCTGGAGATTTTCATAATGACGCTCTAGCTCTCTTCACACGAGAACGCTTCTTCTGGAATCTTTTATGAAATAGACTATAAGACAATGACTTCATGGGTGGTCTTATGTAATCCCAATATCCAATACTAAAATCTATACTATTGGTCCATGAATAGAATGGTTAAATATATATGTATTTTTTACGAAGTTTTCAAAATGAAATAAATTATTTTTAAAAATCGAAATAGCCATGAAATAAAAAAACGCCTGCCGGCATTAAATCAACACGTTCTTAGAAATCTTCTTCTTCAAGTGCCATATCCGGTTGCCCAGACGTCGGCGATTACTCTGGAGAACGTTTTTCTGTCTTCTGCCAGTCGGAAGAGTCTCTCAATTGTCTCAATGTCGGTCCACTGCTTGATGTTGCGTAACCATGTTATCTCTGGTCTGCCAACTCGCCGTTTTAATTAAATATTTCAATTGGGAAATTGATTTGTACAATAGCGGGATATTTTGTAAATATTTGTAGGTTTTATGAGCTTGTATGCGGGATATGGTGTGTTCAGATCCCACTGTTGGCAGTCCTGACGGTGGTTTTCCGTGGTTCTGGGGCTGTAATCTAATCAAGACCACGGTCGCATCCTTGCCATTCCTAGCCTTTTCCTATCCCGTAACACCTATCTATGTCGGTGCGACGTAAAGCAGATTATAAAAAAGTATGTGTAAAAAGGGGACTTCGGTAGCTACAAGCAAACTGTAGGTATGAATTCAATTTTTTATTTTCGCTCGCCAGAGTGTGAATTAGTGCAGGTGTCGTAAACTGGCAGAAGCTGAAACCAGAGGTCGACATTTTTCAGCCGTAGATAGTTTTATCGTTCTCCTGTGAAATTAAAAAAAATTGCACAACTCCCCTTTCAACGTTAAGCGGTTGACAAAGTGACACTGACAATTTTGTACAGAAGTTCCTCTCATGTTTTGTGCCAAGAAGTGTATCAATCCTGATGCCAGCGTCAACTAACACCAAGATGTAGGAGCGAGTTGACTGGCAAGGACTGTTGGGGAGTTTGCAAATAATCTATTATCTAGGGTTGTTAGAATAAAACTGACAGGGAAAGACAGAGGTCTCGAATAAATTCTGTCCCTCCTCGGGTTAGTCCAGCACAAATCTCACGCGTCACCAAAATTTACAACCGGGACACAAGGCTAAACGTTTAACCATCTACACCAAGGAATATTACAGCTCTTTCAGTAACATTTCCACAAAAATCTTGAGTTTACGAATGATTTCGAGAATGTATACCAGAAGGTGGAAGATGGCTCCTTTCTTTCGTCACGGCCGCCCATTCCGCGTTACTTTATTGTGTAAGCAGCATATCTGTTATTGATCCTCGTAAACCATATTAACCGGCCATTAGAGGTCGCCGTGTTTACACAGCCGCCGGTTTTGCGCGCTTCATGTAGAGGAACGAGCTATATGTGCTTGAAAAAATCTCTGGCTGGAGGGAATGTTGGGAGAGCTGCTGTACTAGTGCCACTGCTCTTCAAGCAATGGTTCGCGTACCGTTCGATGCTGTGGGGATTGATTGGTATGAAAATTCACACACAAAAAACATAGTAAAATATTTTGACCTGATTGAAAAGACTAGTCGAGAGAAGGGCAAACTCCAAGTAAAATTTCACATTTTGGATGGCATTAACATCAAAGTGGGAAGAATATCGACGGATTTCTTTTAAAACCTCGTATGTCCAAATGTTCTTCCTACCCATTGTATTCCTTAAGACTGGTCACGCCTCCCGGTCATATATTTGTATGCAGTCCATCAGAATAATTTCCGCTGTGTTCATTTTCCTATGCTGGTATTAAAGGAAAGTGGATCTTACCGTAGCTTATTGTAGGGATGTTGTTTGTATGACAAATTTACGACCTCCTACAGTATAAATCGATGGCTTTCTTTTAAAACCTCGTATGTCCAAATGTTCTTCCTACCCATTATATTCCTTAAGACTGGTCACGCCTCCCGGACATATATTTATATGCAGTCCATCAGAATAATTTTCGCTGTGTTCATTTTCCTTTGCTAACGTCTAAAGGAAAATGGACCTTACCGTACCGAACTGTAGGGATGTTGATTGCATGGCAAATTTACACATTCCTACAGTATAATGTACTTAAGGTTCATTTTCCTTTACAAGCAGGCAGAGGAAAATGACCATAACGAAAATTATTCCTTTGGACTGCATATAAATATGTGAATGGGAGGCGTGACCAGTCTTAAGGAATATAATGGATAGGAAGAGAATTCGGACTCACGAGGTTTTTAAAGAAAGCCATCGAAATGTATTTAAGGTTCATTTTTTCTCTTTATACGTTGTCATAGGAAAATGAACACAACGAAAATTATTCTGATGGACTGAATATAAACATGTGGCTGCGAGCCGTGACCAGTCTTAAGGAATACAATGGATAGGAAGAGCATTCGGACTTACGAGGTTTTAAAAGAAAGCCATCGATATGCGAATGGTGATAGCTTATAATTTAGGGGGTGTTATATATATCGAGTTCCGGCCTCTGCAGAGAGCATCTCTCTATGCATTCTTGTCTTCATTTGCTCTCTTAGTTTGTTTGTAGCTTCTTTCTTGACACTGTCCAACAACTAATATCTTCTTCATCCTCTTATACTCCTTCCCTTTACTAATTCTTCTAATGCGACTATCAGCGAACCTACTCTTCACAGCACTGATCACTTATATCTCATTTAATAGTTTTCTCCAATTCTTTACAGTGCCTGTTTATTCCTCAAGGATATAATTATAATAGTTTTATTGCTTTTATATCTCACTAGCGAATTTGATATATATAGGAAAAACAGAAATGCCAGAAATTCGTCCCATAGGATTTCGTTTACGTAGCGGTAGATCAAACGACACAAGGCTGGCATATCTGAGCAGTTTCCAATAGCACCGAGATGAACCAGAACCGATCACTTCAACTTGGGCTCAAAAAGCCAGTGTTCAACTCCGATACACTTAGCCTGATGATATGAAAGAATGTGACTGTAGACCTCAGTGAGTTCAGTATCATCCCAATATTTGCCTGGGGTTGTAGTAAAGCAATTGTAAATCACCTGTATTATGGTGGAAGTTGAGATTTGAACCCGTCTCTGCTCAATTAACCTCACAAGCCTGAGAAAAGAGGAAAGCAGCAGAATTGTTAATCGAGCCTTTGGGACTGGCTTATCAATACGTTCATCGAATAGTAGCCTACAGCAGAACCGCGTATATCTGCTTAAAAGGGGTCGGCTACGATTCGGATGACAGAAAATCCCAATCATTTTCTTATTACTCCTGGCATTATTAATATTCGTGAAATTGCCAGCTTGCATTCGGAAAATAGTGAATTCGAGTCCCACTGTCGGCAGCCCTGAAAATGGCTCTCCGTGGTTTCCTATTTTCATATCAGACAATTTAAATAATTAATTAATTAATGTGCCTTTGCTGGCAAGATGTAGTGTTTACAGTGCACTATGTCTTCTGGTATGGGCTAGAGCAATTTTGTTACTTTCATTGATCTGTCTCAGCTATATCCTTGGCTTTGACAAAATGAAAGTGACTGAGGTATGAGTGATGCTAGTAATGCCATTCCTTCTGCAGCCAGTCCCTGCTATGAATGTTGTGAAAATATTGCTCATAGGGTCGGTTGGTGCATGCATTTCAGTGGGCTTGGCAGACTGATATGTAATAGCAACTTCTGGCTCGGTGAGGAAAGCAACGGGAAACTACCTCACTCCTCATTTCCCTAGTACGCCTCTTCAGTGATGCCCAGGCCATCTATGACAGCTGATGGCGGAGCTGTTGAGGATCCAATCAGCCTTCGGGCTGAGGACTAAACATACATACAATTAATTAATTTAATTAAGGCCACGGCAACTTCCTTCCCGCTCCTAACCCTTTCATATCATACCGTCGCCACAAGACTTGAGTGTGTCGGTACGGCGTACAGCAAGTTTAAAAAATCTTTGAACATGAATTATTTTTAAAGAATGTTATTGTTTTTACGTTCCACTAACTAATTTTGACGGCTTTCGGAGACGCCAAAGTGCAGGAAATTTGTCCCCCAGGAGTTCTTTTACGTGTCAGTAAATCTATCGAAACGACATATGTGAGCACCTTCAAATAGCGCCGGCGTAACTAATGTGATACGAGCCCGCCTGCCAAAATAAAAATACGGGCCACCTCAAATAAAATGTAAAGACTATGATTATCTAATATGAATATAATTACAGTAAGCAGAACTAATGAAATATATTGTCAAATTATATGAACAAAAGGATTATTGTAAGATTATTAACCCGGCAACGGGCGTGTGGTGTGTTGGAACGGGAGCGGGTGCTGGTGATATTTTCTCTCACCCACGAAATGAATGAAGAAAATCATCTTTATAGTATGTATTTAGATTTAATTCGTAGTTTAATGCTTTCTGTATTTATTTTGTATTTATTTTCGTAAGAATTATTGTATTTTACAACATTCTAGTTACAAATGTAGGATATTCTACCTTGCTTAGAAATAACAACGTAACAAGGCGCAAGGTGAGGGAGAATCTCACTGAAATGCAAGGATGAAAACAATGCACCGCAAACGAAAACAACGAACCATCAAAAACACTAAACAGTTGCAGACTTACGCGGAAAGCAATGAACTTGGAATACCTAGAAGTAGAGACTGGTGCGCAAAACCGTTGCGCGGTGGGATATGACGAAATCAAGGAGTGAGAGATTCCCTCATCACGCGCTGGTTGCCGGGTTAAAAGATAATGTTTTAATAGGTTTTATTCGTCTGGCTCAGGTTTAACGGTTAAGCTGCTGAACAGTACACCACTCAGATATTCGTACTTAATTTTTTTTTTTTTTTTTTTTTACATTTCAGTAACTACAAAACTATACTCTGTAACCGATACGAAAGTCTCAGCTTTAATAATGTATTCCGATACAACCCAGAAAAGTATACGAACAAAATTAAATCAAAAACTGTTCAAATAATGTTTGAAAAATAGCAAACCACACAACTGACAAGCCTCAAGTTATCGCGTTATTACTTTTGCACAAAGAGAGCTTGTTGGAAACTGAGTTGACTGTTATTGTCAAGTTATTGTTAGAATTATTCATTGTTGTCGAATGAATGTTTGAAGAAAAGTTAAATTGTAAGCAAAATTTGTGCATCTCAGGTACACTACATATCAAGAAAGTATCATTTTATAAATAAAATATGATGAAATGAAATGTCGTATGGCTTTTAGTGCCGGGATATCCCAGGACGGGTTCGGCTCGCCAAGTGCAGGTCTTTCTATTTGACGCCTATAGGTGACCTGCGCGTCGTGATGAGGATGAAATGATGATGAAGACAACACATACACCCAGCCTCCGTGCCATTGGAATTAACCAATCAAGGTTAAAATCCCCGACCCGGCCGGGAATCGAACCCGGGACCCTCTGAACCGAAGGCCAGTACGCTGACCCTTCAGCCAACGAGTCGGACAATAAAATATGATATTTTGATATAAATTTTCATTGCTGTTTTACCGGGAGGTACACCCCAACGACGCGCATTTAAATCTAGTGCCTAAAGAACTCCTCTATTGACAGAACAGTGAAACTGAAACTATACCTACTTAGAACTTTACTCAGAAGATGTCACCACTAAAATCTGATGTAATTTTGTTATTGTGAAGTTTCCTGAACTGTGTGAATTTCTACTTGTTTTGTTTTCCATTCATCAAGAAGTTTGGACTTTCTTCCACAGATGTCACTACTAATGAAATGAAATGTCGTATGGCTTTTTTAGTGCCGGGATATCCTAGAACGGGTTCGGTTCGCCAGGTGCAGGTCTTTCTATTTGACGCCTGTAGGCGACCTGCGCCTCGTGATGAGGATGAAATGATGATGAAGACAACACATACACCCAGCCCCCGTGCCACTGGAATTAACCAATTAAGGTTAAAATCCCCGACCCGGCCGGGAACCGAATCCAGGACCCTCTGAACCCAAGGCCAGTACGCTGACCGTTCAGCCAACGAGTCGGACATGTCACTGCAAAAACTATGATCATGCACCCTGGTGCGAGGAATAAGAACTTATTATTCAAAGAAGTTTTGTATTCATAACTTTTTTAAATTGATTGATGTTCATTTATTTTTGGGTTGGCAGTATTTCCTTTTTATTTCCGCCAGTTTTGAATCTAGCCAATCCCTAATTTCTGTAATTAATTTTCTACCAATCACAGTCTTCTTCTTCTTCTTCGATTTTGAGTGTAACTTTTAAACTGACCAATAAACCTGATAGGGTGTGGCTAGTTTAATCTTGAATGGTCTCGAACTTTCCCCGAGGGTTTATAAACTGCGGCTTTGCACGTCTCTTGGCCAATTGATCGTCATCTTAGTGAGTGTGTGTGTGTCAAGCAGGAGGCGGGCGGCCTCTTTCATCAGGCAGCAGTACATCGACAAGGTAATGGCCACATAACATCTTTATTTCTTGCTAACTCCGCAGTTTAACCCGAGGGAAAGGTCCGAAATCGTTGACCATGTAACCTTCTTTTCTAAAAATGTAACTTTCTGCCGGATAATGTAATTACTTCATAAAATCTTTAACTGTAAATCTGGGATAGAGAGTGATATACCCTCTCGAGCTCCCCTTCATCTTGGTTTGAGGCGCCACGCTATTGTTTCTGGGATGTATTAAAGTTATTACCATGCGTGCAACCTCAGTACTTTGGGAATAGCCCCTGTTTCATCGGCCAAGTGCCCTATAGTATTTTTTTCCTTTTGGAGCTCAGTCTTCGACTCCATTCAAACTGTACTCGGGCCGTTTATTTTTCCTGTTCTTTTTCACTAAGGCCCTGTAGGTTGGGTACTAGATACCTCTGTGTAATAAGATATATATTTGTAGATAGTGCCTTATAAGGCCAGAGATTATTAGATTTTCAGGCTATGTTGCCTTGAGTAGGCTTGGAAAACTGAGAGCACGTTAGCTCTTTTTCAAGTGTTGTAAAAGTGCCTCTGGGAGGCTTGATATTGTAGTTTACGGAGCAAGTGCTCCATGCATTAGGGGAGATCTTCCCTTGTATAAAATTTGTGCTCTTTTGTAAATTTGAGCTAGGAGCTCAGGAAACGTTAAGTGAGGGCGTGAAGCCCACGATCTGTTTATACCAACAATCTTGTCTTTCCTAGACTTGTTTAATGATTACTACTTGCACCTGTAAAATTGTTAAATTTTGTGTTTTAAAAATATAACCTTCAGTTTACGTTTTAAATTCAATTCTTGACATTGTAGTTAGACCCATCCACGAGATACCCCGGAACAGCTGTGATTTTTTTTTTTATAAATTAGTTGCAGTTCATTTGTGAAGATCGTGTCGAGAGATAGCAAGAGCAAGTAATGTTCACAGCTGCACTGTGTTACACACAACACAATTATAACAGCAGCTACTAAATGCAAACACATGGCAATTCCTCTGTGTAAGAAAAACAAGAAACCTATAAGTACATCGACACGACCTGATCTTTTGATCATTTCCCTGCAGAGTGACATTAGGCTATAGATATTTTTGCTAGGAGTCTGCGGGGCCTGGGCCCGCCCGCACTGCAGGCCCTGCAGGCCCTAACGTTGTGCCCCTGGAATGAGCCAGGATCGAACTTGCTAAGTGGGGGTCAGAAGGGCAGCGCCTCAACCACCTGAGACACTCAGCCCAGCAAACATTTCGTGTCTTGTAACTTTTAAAGCAGTAGCGGTTCGAAAAGGCAAAACGGACTGGTTAATATGATTCCATGATTTCGCTTTCGGCTCTCAGTGACGTGGTACTCTAATGAACGAGTCAAATGAACGAATCATTTTGGTGAATCGTTTCAGATAAATATATTTTTCTGACTGAATCGGATTTCACATCTCTAGTAGAGATGAAACTGCTATATTTTAAAAAGTTATCTATATAAATAAAACTCGTAACGACCATGTGTCTGTACATTGACAATTTTGGCGTTCAGTTATCCGCTTCAGGTGTAATAATGACCATCTGCGTATTTTTTTACCTTTCGTGTCTGTTTATCAGAGTGGAAATACCTTGAAATCTACTGGATATATTCCTACCAAACGTGAAAAAGCAGGCATGAGGGAGTTTTAAAAAGTAACTATGATCGGTGAAAAACGGTAAATAAAAATGTAAGCAATTGTGGAATTTGAAAAAAGATGTGTACCTTAAAAGATGGTAAGGAATGGCAAAGGCTCACTATATTATAACAGAGAAGTAAGGAGACTAAGAAGGAGGTGCAGACTGGCTGTGAAAGTAAGGAGAAATTGAAGGAACTTACTAGCAAATTGAATCTATCAAAGAAAGCAGCTACGGATAACATGATGGCAAGCATAATTGGCAGTCATACAAACTTTAGTGAAAAATGGAAGGGTATGAAAGAGTATTAAGGCATAAACAGATTCCTAGAAGGACATTCCAGGAATCATGAATGAAAAATAATGTTATTGACTTAACGCCCCACTAACTACTTTTACGGTTTTCGGAGACGCCTAGGTACCGGAATTTAGTCCCGCAGGAGTTCTTTTACGTGCCTGCAAATCTACCGACACGAAGCTGACGTATTTGAGCACCTTAAAATACCACCGGACTGAGTCAGGATCGAACCGGACTCAACTGTCTGAGCCACTGAGCCCCGCGAACCATTAATGAACAAGGGGGGGGGGGGAGTGTTTATGCGAGGATTTTCAAAAGGCAGAAGTATTCAGTCAGCAGTACGTAAGATTGTTGGTTACAAGTATAACATCCAGATAGGAGGTGATTAATACTAAAGAAGAAGTATTAAAACTTACGTATGACAACAACGACATTTACAATAAGATACAAAAAGTTGAAACTAGAAAAGCAACTGGAATTGATAAGATTTCGGGGGATATACTAAAGACAATGAGTTGGCATATAGTACCATATCTAATAAGTCCATATTACAGGAAATCAACCCAGGCTGTTCACTGGAAGGTCAAATACTCAGGCAAAAACTAAAGTACTTCGGTCATATCATGAGAAAACATGATTCACTGGAAAAGACCTTAATGCTGGGGAAGACTGATGGTAACAGGAGAAGAGGGCGACAACGGATGAGGTGGATTGATGACATCAAGGAAGCCACGGCTCTCAATTTAGAAAGACTTCGGAAAATTGTATACGACAGGAAGAAATGGCGCACTTTGGTCTATGGGGTCACGGAGAGTCGAAAGCGACTAAACGACTAACAACAACAACAACAACAACCATATCTAAAGTACGTATTTGATTATTGTTTGCATGAAGGAGCTATACCAAATGAACGGAGAGTTGCTATAGTAGTCCCTGTGTATAAAGGAAAGGGTGATAGACATAAAGCTGAAAAATGAAAGGCAGTCAGTTTGACTGTAAGCTTTTGGAAAACATTATTTCTGATTATATTAGACGTGTTTGCGAAACTCACCTGTCCTTGGATACATTGAGTACCAGCATTACTTCTCAATAACTGAAATGACTGGATGTTTATACGAAATGAAACCGTAACTTTGCACTACAACAAAATATAGAATATCATGAATGGAAATTTACCTGTATTAATGGAAATCAATTTCTAATACTTTGTTCTCGTATGCATCACTTCGATAGGAGGATTAATAAGAAAGATTTCATTAACGGACGGTTTTGCGTCTACATCCCAGCGGACGTAGCCCAAAAGCGTGTGTAGTATGTAATCTACCCATTCAGGATTGTGTCATCGGGTGCATATGACGTAAAGTTATCACTTGGAGTTACCTTTTATAAAATAGTTAATTCCCATTATATATTCATTAAATTATATCTATCAAAAGACTGAATATAAAGAAAGTATATTTATTTCTGTTATTTTACTCTGTATAGTCCGACTCGTTGGCTGAACGGTCAGCGTACTGGCCTTCGGTTCAGAGGGTCCCGGATTCGATTCCCGGCCGGGTCGGGGATTTTAACCTTAATTGGTTAATTCCAATGACACGGGGGCTGGGTGAATGTGTTGTATTCATCATCATTTCATCCTCATCATGACGCGCAGGTCGCCTACAGGCGTCAAATAGAAAGACCTCCACCTGGCGAGCCGAACCCGTTCTGGGATATCCCGGCACTAAAAGCCATACGACATTTCATTTCATTTTACTCTGTATACGTAAACATTGTACGATGTTAAATAAAGAAGATGCTTACGAAAATTGGATCTTTTGGTGCATTTCACTTCAAGGCGGGTTAACGGGATGACCTATAGATCGATTTTACTCTCTCCGATAGAAAAACTAATAAACTTAAGGGAGGTTTTCATCAACGGTATGTTTCACGAGTCTTACAGCCACAGCTCCTCTCCAGTGAAACACGGGGAATTTCGCACAACTTCGGACCTGGAACTGTACCGTACAATAAATTCTCTAATCGTCCTAATTCTGTCTCGACTTTGTTGATCTTTATCGTACTTCACGTTACTGCCACGTGCATTCGCAGAAAAATATAACTTAACATGCCGTATTAAACATACAAGTATGTAAATTCGTATGTATTGATGAAGGAAACCTGTAATACATTACAGAAATCCCGCGCGAAGAACGGGTACAAATGCTAGTCTCTGATAGATGGAATTGTTAACGTAATACCATCCTTAGTCATTCCTAAAACGAAACGGATATTTGACGAGGATGTGAGGGAGCAACACATGTTAAGCTACTGCGGGCCCGAAGCAGCCACAATCACAGTTCCTTGTCACTCCTGGACAATAGCACATGCCCTACCTCATCACACCTGTGTTGATCGAGGGCGGGAGGTCGGCCCGGGGCTCGGAACAAAGCTGCCTTGTCCATGTAAGATGCGCAAGAAAGGGCCCAAAGAAAAACAGTCAGCACTTCCACACGTACGGCGTGGTGGCTTTACTTGCGCATTCCACAGGCACTGGAATGCACTTGACGGCCCGACACAATTTGGACAAGAAATGGATATGTTTGCATCCTTAAACAAAACCTGCGGAAACCATAACATTGACACCCTCTGTTAGAAAATCGCCTGTAGCCGCACGTGTTTTCCTTTCCCTCTCTTTAGAGCTAGCAAAATCTGCTATACAATTAGCACCACGTCAAATAATAATAATAATAATAATAATAATAATAATAATAATAATAATAATAATAATAATAATAATAATAATAACATGAAATGGCGTATGGCTTTTAGTGCCGGGAGTGTCCAAGGACAAGTTTGGCTCGCCAGGTGCAGGTCTTTGGATTTGACTCCCGTAGGCGACCTGCACGTCGTGATGAGGATGAAATGATGATGAAGACGACACATCCACCCAGCCCCCGTGCCAGAGAAATTAACCAATGATGGTTAAAATTTCCGACCCTGCCGGGAATCGAACCCGGGACCCCTGTGACCAAAGACCAGAACGCTAGCCATTTAGCCATGGAGCCGGACATAATAATAATAGATACATACCGGAAGATTTGGCTGTGCGGTTAGGGGCGCGCATCTGTGAGCTTGCGTCTGGAAGATAGTGGATTCGAACCCTAATATCGGCAGCCCGGAAAATGGTTTTCCGTGATTTTCCATTTTCACACCAGGCAAATATTGGGGCTGTAAATTAATAATTTAATTAATTAATTAGGACCACGGCTGGTTCCTTCCCATTTCTAGCTCTTCCCTGTCCCATCGTCATCATAAGACCTATCTGTGTCGGTTGGACGTAAAGCAAATAGAAAAAAAAAATAGCTACGTGACCCAAACCGCACAACCAATTGCTCGGTGAAACCTTGATCATTGGAGGCAGATCACTAACTAAAAATGTATCAGAACGAAAAAGGAAATTCCTTAGGATAATCTTTGACCCAATTTACATACAACGGTAAAGATGTAAAGGAGGTCTCCTGAGTTATACCAGGATCCTGAAAAAAATATCAGACACTATCAGAAAAAGACGATTGAAATTTTATGGCCACATTCAAATAATGAACAGTGAATGATTTTATAAAATATATATTTAATTATGCCTCCTCACTAAATGTCAAGAATAATAGGATTATAGAAATTGAACCTTCAAGAAATTAGAATAACAGGTGAAATTATATGGGACAGACCTAGCTTTAGAACGGTGGTGAGCAAACATCGTTTTACTGAAAAACTCAAGATGAAGAAGAAGATGACGGAAGAAGGGAAGAAATATCACAGCGAGATGATGAAGAGATTCTGGGAAGGATAGAAATCAAATTCTTCTGTTTCCTTAGTTGGGTACAAAGTTGTAAAAGAGAAGAAGAAGTGTAACAAAGAGCTCAAATTATTTTTAGTCACCGATACATGTTCCTGCGTAAAATAGTGATTTTAGATATTATATCTTATCATAGGATCAATTTCACTGCAGTCATTTTGGCGTACGATCAGGTTCAGTTCCCCAGGACTTCAATAAAGTACAATCAAACATTTGCTTCGAGTGAATTAAGGAAAGGCAAAATCGATTGTTAGGATAGCACTAGAAGTGCTTGTATTCGAGGTCCCAATTTCTGAACAATGTAGCATTCCAAACCCATTGTACAGGAAACTGTGGTAAATAATAACAACAATAATAATAATAATAATAATAATAATCTGACTTCTTAGCTAAATGTAAACTAAATGTTTTACGTCGCACCGACACAGATCATTCTCATGGCGACAACGGTATAGGAAAAGGCTAGGACTGGGAAAGGTCTTGGAGTGGAAAACAATCGGCCGTGGCCTTAATTACGGTACAGCCCCAGCATTTGTCTGGTGTGAAAATAGGAAAACACGGAAAACCATCTTTAGGACTGCCGTCAGTAGGGTTCGAACACACCATCTCCCGAATACTGGATACTGGCCGCACTTAAGCGACTGCAGCTATCAAGCTCAGTTAGTTCCTAAGTATTTAAACATAAATAAACATAAATATCCATACATTCCTAAATAATAATAATAATAATAATAATAATAATAATAATAATAATAATAATAATAATAATAATAATAATAATAATAATTTCGTGTGGCTATTTCTAGCCGAGTGCAGTCCTTGTAAGGCAGACCCTCCGATGAGGGTGGGCAGCATCTGCCATTTGTAGGGAACTGCGTGTTATTGTGGTGGAGGATAGTGTTATGTGTGGTGTGTGAGTTGCAGGGATGTTCGGAACGTCACAAACACCCAGCCCCCGGGCCATTGGAATTAACCAATGTAGGTTAAAAGCCCCGACCTGTCCGGGAATCGAACCCGGGACCCTCTGAACCGAAGGCCAGTACGCTGACCATTCAACCAACGAGTAGGACATTCCTAAATAGTTGAGTGTGATTTGATGGAATCTGACGATGTTCCTTCAAGAACGAAACATGTCAGACTATTTTAATTATTTCCTTTTCAAGTATAGCCTAATACTGTTACCATATGTTTCTTTCAGGTAGTTTTATAAATTAATTAATCAAAATTAATTTCGGAAGACTGAAGAATCTAACAGTTATAAAAAAAGAACAACGTCTTGACTTCTGCCATGGAGATCCTTCACTGGATCTTAATGTGTTCTGGAATATGTATTTTTAACTGGAACGAGGACTGGCTCAAAATTGCCCTCAATTATATTCCCTGAGCCTGAGTCTCTTGAATCAGTCACAATGAGATGTCGATCCCGTACCATTCGCGTCGGACGCTACCTGATGGGGAAGTAAGTCCGTTCGTATCACCATTTAGAACGCCTGGAAGGTATGCATAGCCACTTAACGGTGTAACTCCTAGCCATTCCAGCTCAAGGACACCTGTATTATCGCTGCTGAGGAGCGGGCTGTGGCCTTCCCAGGCTGAATATTTCTACTGTATGAGTTACAATGCGAAGGGGTTTGTGTCCCCACCAGAAACTTAACTGGACAACAAGTTACAGAAATTTTCTTATGAATATCGACAGTACAGGTAATCCATACATCGATTCTGACTGCTAAACTCTATCGACGAGTGAACCTTAGCTCATTAATAACCAGTGACACGGCGCACGTCGCCTGCTAGTTTAGAGCAGATAAGCCCCCTAGCGATTTGTTTACTACAAGACGAGGAAGTCATCCCAAGTTGGCAGCTTATGAGTTACTTGGCAAACAAGTTAGCGGCCGTGACATGCATAATCAAGTCTTCCATCAATATTGCAAACGGCAGGATTTTACTTAATAAGGGTAGAGAAAGGTTCAGGTGAAGAGGAATAGCATTAGCATGTGATTTATACTCACACAGTAGGTGAAGAAACTCAAAAGCCAGACAAGTTTCTCTACAACTGACAAGTAAACCCGTGTGAAGCTTCCCCACTTTACACCCCTATTGTATGTTTAAATTTATTTATGCGTCCGAGAATGGTTAAATGGGCACAAAACCGTGTTTTCATGTCGCTCGGTTTCAACTTTATTTTTTCTACTGGGCGGACCTTAAAACATTTTCAAGTATTTTATATCTTCAATTCGAAAAAGGAATGTTTCATTATTTTTACAATTTGTTTTACGTCGCACCGACACAAATAGGTCCTAAGGCGACGATGTGATAGGTAGGGCCTAGGAGTGGGAACGAAGCGGCCGTAGCCTTAACTAAGCTACAGCTCCAGCATTTGCCTGGTGTGAAAATGGGAAACCACGGAAATCCACCTTCAGGGCTGCCGACGGTGTGGCTCGAACCCACTATCTCCCGGATGCGAGCTCACAGCTGCGCGTCCCGAACCGCATGGCCAACTCACCTGGTATAGGAAGGTTTGAGACGTTACAAAGGATGACGGAATTGTCTAAGTGATTTGGAAGTTACGAGTCACCAAATTCGGGACTCGAAAATATCACCCAGTTTTTATAATCGACGGTAAAATCTACGGATTTCAAAAATATTCGAACGGAATATCCATGTAACCGGCGCATAATCAGGAAACGATATTTATCTTTTTGCGAGAAGTCGTCCAGCGAAGATAAAAGGGGAAAACCAAACCGGATAGCATTTTCTTCCCTTTTCGGCCGCACACATACTACAAGGGCGTAGCTCCAGAAAACGTAAAGCCACCCCTCGAATTTGTGCTCAAAGTATCCTTCTTGGTAAATTCTCAAATTATGCCCATTTCTGCAAATATCAGTTTCGGGCATGTTCTGGAAAAGCTATGTAGAACAAAAGGAAAGTTATTTTCGTGAAGTTTCTTTCCTTACTTTCCTTCCATTATGAAATTAGCTATAATGTTTACTAAGGGGAGACTCCATTCAAACGTTTAACTTTTCTTCTTTTTGGTTGATATCAACCAAATTTGGAGATAATGTTTATCACGTAAATATGTGGCAATGCTCAAGCTTTGAAGTCCAGACCTTCACCAGTTGTTGAGTTTTGAATTCTTAATGTTATTTTAATGGTAGGCCTACAGTATTTTTGGAAACAAAATTTTGGTATTCAGACCTCAATAATCCAGATGTTTTAGATACGTCGAGAAGACATAGTGCAACAGTTCCATATTTTCACTTTATGAGAAATTTTATTCATACCGATCGAGTTGGCCGTGTGGTTAGGGGCGCGCAGCTGTCAGTATGCATTCGAAAGACAGTTGGTTCGAACCCTTTTGTCGGCAGCCCTAAAGAGAGTTTTCCATGTTTTCCCATTTTCACACCAGACAAATGCTGGAGCTGTATCTTAAGACCACAGCCCCTTTCATCCCACTCCTAGGTCCTTCCTATCCCCTTGTCGTCGTACGACCTATCTGTGTCGGTTGCGACAAAAAACAACTGGTTCCGTCGCTGTTCTGCCAAAACGGCGAATGTTACAATGCTCTTCCTATTCATTATATCCCTTAAGACCGGTCACGCCTTCAAGCCATATATTGATTTACATTCCATCAGAACAATTTTCGTTGAGTTCAGTTTCCTATGTGCGCGTGTAAAGGAAAATGAACTTTACTGTACCATACTGAAGGAATGTATGTTTGCATGGCATTTACCCACTCCTAGAGTGTGATGTTTTTAAGGTTCATTTTCCTTTACACGTCTGCATAGGAAAATGAACTCAACGAAAATTGTTCGGATGGAATGCATACCCATAGGTTGCTGGAAGGCGTGACCAGTCGTAAGGGAAATAATGGATAGGAAGAGCATTGTCACATTCGCCGTTTTGGCAGAACAGGGACGATATTGAATTACTTTCAGGTATTTTTTTTCAAATTTCATACTCAAATTTTCTTTTTACTTTATACATAAATGTCTTAATAAAGCAGATAAACTAATTTTCCTATAATATTAATGTATACCACACGACTACATTCTACAAAAATTTCGCTGAGATTTAGGTTAAGAAAGTTGACTTGAAATTAGAAAAAGCTTAATTGAAAATGGATTTTAGTAAAATTTTAGTAAATTAATGCTAGTTTATAACACATATCCATTAATGTTTTCCCTTTCTGCTTTCTTATGGCTTCTTCCTACAATTTCAAGACCATAGTAGCCACTACGTTGCACTAATTACTCTAAAAGAAGTTACCATTTACACAATGAAACCACGCGTCGTAACTACTTTCTGACAGGCATTTCTTCCGTGTTTACCATTACAATAATTAAAGGCACTTCTCCCGTATTCAGTACTGCAGTATTCAAAACTATAACCAATAGCTTACATTGCCAGTCATTTATATAAACACAACCCGATTGTCGAAAGGTTTAAAAAAAGGCGAACTTCCATGAATGTCACTCTCCATAAAATGTTTGTTTACATAACTAGTGGAGTTTTTTCTCACTAGAAATCGCTACATATCTACGAAATATAAGGATCAAACATTCAAACACAAAAATGTGAAGATGGTCGTATATGATGGCGATATAAATCCAAAACTATCATTACCAGCTGCCAATGTACTACGCTCCCTCATGCAGTCCATATTTCAAATAATTTTAGACACATTTGTAAATCGAATATAGCAAAATCGTTTATGAATCTAAGTGTAAGCACTCCAAAGATATGAAATAGCCATTGAATTTAAAAAAAAAACTCAACAGTGTCTAAATTCATCCAACTGGAGTGAAAACATCCTTCGAATGATATCCCATTCATACATACATTTGGCAAATACAATATAGCTCTTTGAAGCATTTCGATGGCTTTCTTTAAAAACCTCGTCAGTCCGAATGCTCTTCCTATCCATTATATTCCTTAAGACTGGTAACGCCTCCCAGTCACATTTTGATATGCAGTCCAAAAGAATAATTTTCGTTGTGGTCATTTTCCTATGCTAACGTGTAAAGGAAAATGAACCTTAAATACATTATACTGTAGGAGTGTGTAAATTTGCCATGCAATCAAGATCCCTACAATACGGTACGGTAAGGTCCATTTTCCTTTAGACGTAAGCAAAGGAAAATGAACACAGCGAAAATTAATCTGATGGACTGCATATAAATAAGTGACCGGGAGGCGTGACCAGTCTTAAGGAATATAATGGGTAGGAAGAACATTTGGACATACGAGGTTTTAAAAGAAAGCCATCGAGTTGTCCCTGAGACTTACTGACAGTCATTGCAAAGGTAACTTTCAGCAGTGATAGTTTCTGGTCACCTGGAAAGGCATGTTTGGGTCGGGTGGGGTGAAGTTAATTCTTGGTATGAGAACAGTTTTTGATATAAATATGTCTTATGGTTGGGGGTGAATCGAAAATTTGTGTAACGTGATGCGACAAAATGTGTGACGGAAGTGTAACCATAGCAACAGTGCAGGTTATGTCTTATGGTTGGTTGCCTTCTGAAATTAGCAGCCGTTGATAGTTGGCCATGACCAGGAGACATAATTATGATAATTTTATTTTCCCAAAGGGAAAAGGGGTTTGTTTTTAATACAACCTGGGATAGGGTTATATAAAAATCCATCAACATTATACGGATTGTTATCTATATAAATGAAGTTGCAGGGGGTCCGCTGTCTGTAATTTCTTTAGTTTTGCCAATTTTTCAGATATTTATCCGTTTTAGGTTAACTCAAGACCGAATCGGTGGTTTTTACTTTTCGTGTCTGTTTGTTTGTCTGTCTCTTTGTCTGTTCCACCATCACGTCGAAACGGCTGGATAGATCTCAACCAAACTTCATATTTAGAGTATACTCATCCCGGGGAAGGTTTCGATATGCATATTATTTTGAAATCTTTGAAAAGACGGTGGTTTTATAGGAAAACCACAACGGTTTTCCTCCATTTTCTCTTATAATATTGATTTTCTGTAAACTCTGTGGACCGTATGTGAAAGGTCTCTTCATTATAAACAACTTTCGTTATGCTCATAATTTACCTTACTCTTCAAATGACGGAGAAATTTACTATTTTCTGCCGATACCATGCTCTGCATTGAGTGACCGACAGACCGACAACGAATATATGGGTTACCATGGCAACGTCTCTGACTGCTTGCCAGCAGGGAAGTAACCTATTGCCATTTTCCTCATCATTCCTTTAAATTCGTGGTTGTTCCTTGGGTAGAAAGCAAGAGAGTCGTCAATCGGCCATTCTGCGGGATATTGGCGAAATATCATTGGAGGTTATAACCGTCCTCGAATAGCTTAAGTAATAACACAAATATTCATCTTATCTGATTACCTAAGAATCCCTACGCCTGAATTTCTCTCCGATTACCGCTTTCTTATATCTATAACTCACACCGGCATAATTTTTTGAGGAGCATTTGAATTTCCAATACATTCACTTGGTATTTACATATTTGTCGTCATCCGGATGTCCTCAGTTATAATCCATTTTCTATTAATTTCAACTTACTAAACTGTATTATTTTCTTCCTTAATTACCACGTATGTATGCGAGTGCTAATCCCGAATTCTGGACACTCTTTTCTTTGAGGAAATATTCTAAGCTATGCAAATGTATAACTTTTGGCCCAGCAAAAATTCCGAAATATGGATGCAATTTTAACGACGGTGCAGACCTTCGTTTCGGGGTAATTGGTGGCTAATCAGTAAGTCGTATTACAAGTCAGAAAGCAAATGGCGTTTCATTTTGGAGAGATCTACAACTTTTCTCCTATGTCTTTTCGTCGTATTTCTATCCCTAATGCGTTATATACAGCTGTATTTCTCGAGTTCAAGTTGATTTTGTAATTTTACACGTACATATTATCATTTAGCACACTTATAGGAAAGGTAGAATCATAACATTCGGCACGCACATTGTAATGATCATTGGCCATGTTATAGCCAAATTTTATGATTCTAGCTGTCACATGAGTGTCAAAAATATAAAGTAGTATGTGAAAACTGTACAAAATTTCACCCCACTCAATGACTCTAACTCAATCTAACTCATAAATATAGCAGATACGAGAAGATGTCATAGGACCAACCATGTAGAGCACTGGCCATCAGACGGTCAAGTCCGTTTGTAGATACGTCGTACAGTTTCAAAGCAGCAAATATCGAAATAAAGGTCTGCACTTCTAGAGTGTGTCTGTACGTTGACAATTTTTGCGAAATTTCCGTACAGTTATCCGTTTCAGGTGTAATAATAACCATCTGCATATTTTCAGTTTTGGTGTCTGTCTGTTTGTTTGTCTGTTTGTCTATAACTTGGAAACTACTGGATATATTTCCACCAAACTTGATATTTAGAATCCACCTGTTCTTTGGTAGGTTTTAGGGCAAATATTGTTTCTAAATCCCTGAATTGACTGGGGGATTATACGAAACCGAAACCGTGATTTTGCATTCCCACAAAATATACACAACCAAACTTAATGTAAATTTACCTGCCTTAATGGAAATTAATTTCTAAGCCTTTTTCCTCACGTGCATCATTTCAATACCAGGATTAATAAGGGAGATATCATTAACGGACCGTTTTCCGGTACAAGTCCCACCAGACTTAACTCAAGAGCGGGTGCGTGTAAAGCGTATTTTTTACAACTTGAAAACTACTGAAGATATTTGAGTCAAACTTTACATTAACATCCACCTGTCAAACGGTAGGTGTTAATCGTCAATAACATTTCATGTTCCCGGAATGAACTGGCGGTTTATAGGGAACCGAAATGGTGATTTTACTCTTACACAATATATGCAGTACAAGACCAACCTGACCGGAAATCGACCAAACGTGATGGAATTCCATCTCTAAAACCTTTTTCATGTGCATTTTTTCGACAGGAGGATTAATAAGGGAGATATCATAAACGGTCCGTTTTTCAGGTTAAGTCCAACGGATATAGCCCAAAAGGTGTTGTACGTGGAGCAGGTTCCTTATCTATCTATGTAAATAAAATCGTAACGACTGTGTGTCTGTACATTGACTATTTTGGCGAAATTTTCGTACATCTACACGTTGAAGGGGTAATAATGACCATCTGCATATTTTTTGGTTTAGTTTCTTGAAAGTCCTAATTTTTACACTCCTCACCGAAAACCCAGATTGCGGCATAATCTGCCAGTTCAAGAAGTATATTGAAATTTGGCAAAATTATACGTTTTAGCCTGTAACGGACGGAAAACTTCCAAGATCTTTACATTTTCCCCTTTTTATTCTGAAGAATATCGAAATATGGAGGCAATTTTAATGATGGTGCAGACCTTCGGGAAGTATTATCACATAACGTATGGCACAATCCCCGTTCAATTTGGAGTGATCTACAACCTTGGTCTTACGACTTTTTGTCGTATTTCTATCCCTTTTACGTTTGATTTTTCTCTATGTCTCGATGTTAAGTAAATTTGAACTTTTCACATACATAATTCATACCTTCCATCACTCATAGGAAAGATAGAAGCATCAAACTCTACACGAAAATTGGTCCACCCAGTAGCCATATGTGAGCCAAATGCTATGTATGTAGCTGTCACTTAATTATCCGAAAAGCAATGCAATGTGAGATAGTCTTACACAAATTTTACCCTATTCCACGTTTCTATCTCAATCTGACCCATTAATAGATGAGATATCATAAGACCAGCAATTTAGTCCGCTAAATCCGGCGTCTTATGGTACATTCCTTTCTCGATTTGATGTACCGTTTAGCAGCAGTTAATCTGTAAATGAAGGTCTGCAATATTGTAAACAAGCACATACTTTCGTATGTCGAACTATATATATTCACTGATGTCGATTTTGTAGCGATCTAGAAAGGGTGTGTCTGCTATTGTAATCAGTACTCCCCACACCGACTTTGACTGGCAGTAGGAATGGGGTCCTTCTCCAATTCCTGTGTAACTGGCATTAATAAGGCAGGCCTACCATTGTAATGAATAATTCACTTCTCGATTTGACTTTCAGAAGGCAAGGGAGCATGCAGCATACAGTCTTTGGCTGTAGGCAACCGTTCCCGCAGTTATAAACAGATGTACCCATCTAAAATGTGACTGGCATTAGGCATACTGGCCTGCTATTTTGATGGAAACTCATCAACTTGGTGTGACTGGCAGGAAGCTGGCTGGCAGTTGGAAAAGGGGCCTATCATTATAATGATAACTGCACAACTCAATTTTGACTGGTTGTAGGGAAGTTTCCTGCCATTATAATAAAAACTCTTCAATTTGTAATATGTCTGGAGGTAGGAAAGGGGGCCTGCAATTGTAACGGAAACTCCCCAAATAGATTGTGACCGCGCAGTAGGCAATGGGGCCTGCAATTATAATGTAAACTTCCCAACTCGATTGTGAATCGCAGTAGGGAAGTGAGCCTGTCGTTATCATCACAAATCCGTAACAAGCACTTTACACTGGAAACAACGTATGGGGACCTCTGCATATTGTTTCTCGGATAACGCTAAGAGACATGCTATTTTAAAACAATCTTATTTACTGCATGTACAGTATTTACTTCAATATTCGTGTACAATGCAGAATACCGTAGCGAAGCACGGGTACATTTGCTAGTAGAAAATATAAGTCGAATCCATAGTTTTCGGGGTCGCTGAGATGAGTAGTGGCACTTCGGAATTTTTTAAATTCGAAGTTCATCACCCTTTGGGGTGGGGGGCGAGGGGTAATGAGATATAAAATTAATCTGAAATAGTGACGAATCTATAGTGTTCGGCGTCGCTGAGATGTATAGTGACACTTCGGATTTTTAAAAGTCCATGTTCAACATTAAGAGATAAGAATTTCGTAGTGTTCCCTATTGAAGTGAGTTCAGCGACCTTGGGGGGGGGAGGGGGGAGTGAGACATAAAATGAATCGAAAATAGTGTCGAATCCATACTTTACGGGATGGTTGAAATGAATAGTGACACTCCGGATGTCGTTTAAGTCCAAGTTGAGCCCCAGTAAGCAGGGTTGTGAGACGGGCGAAGAAAAGAAAATGTGCACATGACCGAGATTTTGGGTGTTTGTATGCATGATGCAGCATAGCTGTCAACTAAACTTGGTACAATACTAAATTTATTTATTAAATTCACACTATCTGTAAAAAATACTACAGGGGCATGACACACCTAGAAGCCGACCGATATTAGTGTTGAATCCATAGTTTTCTGGACTACGAGAGAGATTTCAGCCAAACTTGGTACATTTATGACTTACTATCATGAGACAGACTGCGAGAAGGTATGGTAGACCTGGCACGCTAGGGGTGGGGTGGGAAGGGCTGAGATGTAAAAATAATCGAAAATAGTGTGGAGTAGTGAGACGAACATTGATACTCCGGGCGTCGTTCTGTGTATGTTTCTTTCAGCATAGCCCTCATATAAAATTGGTACACATATGACTTACTATCTGAAAAAAATTACTATTGTGTAAAACACCAGTAGCACTCCTCATGGAGGTGGTGAAATATAAAAATAAACGAAAATGACTGATATTAATGTTTACGAGTTCACTGAGTTGAACTGTGACACTCTGGATGGATAAGTCATACTTCACCGCAATTGGTACGGAGGTTGAGAAGAGGTGAAAATGAATGTAAAAATAACCGTCAAAAATTTAAACATAATAGAAAATAACAGATATTAATATCGAATTCATTGTTGTGACTCCCTGAATATCGTTTAATTCGACGTTCAGCCTCCATTGGGACGGTGCACTGAAAGGGGTTTTGTAGTGTATAGTATAAAATGACCGAGATCAGTGTTGAATCCACTGCGTTTGGGGTCTCAAGGCTGATTGGCGAGAGTCTCAATGACAGTTGAAATCATGTAGATCATATCTATACCGTGACTGATAAATACATGAAGTTATCACTTATTATCTTTTTGAAAGGATCAAATACTTCCCAATCAATTCGAGCTTCCACAAGGATAAAATTTTACCCAAAAATGAAATCATTTAAAACTTGAAATCAAACACATCTAAATAACTGTAAAACTATATAATAGATGGTAAAAATCCATATCCCAGAAAGGAATTCTATAAAAATTCACTTTAACATAACTAACTGGTGATAATAATCTTAAAAGTAAGCATCCTAAACCTACCGGGCTACGCCGGGTAGTCAGCTAGTATAGTATAGAGTTCAATTCGTAAAATATTTTTTTTCGAGAGGGGAGGTAAAAAGAAAAGATAGGATAAGGTAATAAAGGAGGAGGATTATTAGATAAGAGAAGATTAAAAGAACTGAACGTTAAAAGAAAATGGGAAAGGATAGGATAGGGAAATAAAGGAGGGATAGTTTAGAGTGGGTTAGGAGGATGGATTATTGGAGGTAGGAAACGTGGGTAGGAACTGTGTAAGGCATGAGAAATTGAATTCGTGTTTAGAAATTTAGCATTTTTGAGAAGAAGGATTAGGAAGCCGAAAAGAATATTGGGTTTTTCATATATGTCGTTTAAACTGAAATTAAGGTTGAAGTATTGGTCAAGGTGAATAAAACGATTTTCAGTAGTGTTTAGAAGGGGGCGTTTGTTAATGATTTTAAGTATTTTTATGTCTTTTTCAATATTGGTGAAATTATGTTTGGAGTCTCGTATGTGTTTTCCTATAACAGAGAATCTGTTGTATTTAATGGCGTTGATGTGTTCGGAGTATCTGATATTAAAGTTGCGTCCAGTTTGACTAATGTACGAGGAGCTGCAGTTGTTACATTTGAATCTGTATACTCCAGATTTAGAAAAAGCACTAGATTTATTTTGTGATTCAGAGTTGTGTAATATATCAAAAGGACCCCTAGTCGCCAACCCATGCTTCCAAATTAAGAGCCCTGGGGCTCTCATGTTCTAGTATAAGCTTCACAGAAATTGTGAAAGTATGTGATGGAGAGTTAGAAAAGGTTAACTGTTATATTAATGTGAGATGTAGCTCGTGGGGGAAAACTTTATATAGCAATGTAAGGTAGTATTTAGAATTTATAGGACATGCATATGGACTCTCGGGTGGATGAAAGCCTCGATACGGCCTATATGTCACGAAGGAAGTTCTCTGGATAACTGGATATGATATTACGGTTCAGTTTTTGGAAGCTTGACATGTCGGATTTGTTTCTAAGGAAACGTATAATCTCATTATTGTCACAAAAACATATTAATATATGAGAAAGTGGCAGCTTCTCATACATGCGACACATAGTAATCACTGATCATTGAGCGTGATGCACCATCTCCAGGACTGAGGTAGAAACATTACTACAGTATTTGATATCCTTAAAGGAATAAGTGTCCAGAACAGAATGCGAGGGCAGAAGTTTCACAGCCCAATTCAACAGTCCTCCGGAAGGAAACAATATAATATACGAGATAAACTGAGTTCTATTTTCTTACGACCTTATTCCTTAGTGTAATATACCTATAATTTTAAGTTCTGGTAGGAAATAATGGAACTGGGAGAAGCCTTCATTCTGCACCATAATCACAACACATTCGGTGCACAGTCAACAATAAGACACGACAGAAACATACTATTGTTGAACAGGTCGCTTACTGTTCAGTCCGCATTCAGTTCATATAAGAAGGATAAGAAAAGTTGTCGCTATTCCCCGTTCACCCAGCACGCGTCCGTAAGGATTCCGGGGGCGATCAAGCGTGCTGACTCTCTGGATGGTTGCCACGGGTGATGGCGGGGAGGGGCCATCACTACGGGGAAGCCTGCTGCGATCGCAGTTGGTACTACCCCACTGTACTTGTTAATATCGTCGGGGTGACAGTCGAACTCGACACGAGGTACTGCTCCTCAGAACAGGGGTTTTCTCTGTTTGGGGATTCAGTCCCGAGTGTCGGAAACGACTGAAACTTCGGAAATATTAACAAATACGCGGGATGAGGTGCGCGTCCGAAAGGATTCCGGGGGCGACAAAGCGCATCGACTTACTGGATGGTCGCCACGGGTGATGGCGGGGAGGAGCCATCACCTCTACGAAAGCTTCCTGCGTTAGGTCAAGGAGGCATGGTGGAGAAGTTCTACCCACTATCGGACAAGAAAGAAGAAACGTGCGGTGAATCGACAAAATGACGCATGTTTAGTTGATGTGAAGAGTTTCAATTGTAAAATGTTGGTATCAATGGATGGTAATAAAATCTATGTATGGATAATTTTGTATATCCCTATGATATTCGCTAAATAAAATTCATCATCACTGTTCTTAACTGCAGTATTTTTTAATATTCAATCAAATAAAGAAGGTTAAATGTATTTACACTGATGGGTTATTGAAAAGCTCACAACCATAGTGTCAACAGGAGATTTAAGATAAGATAATACACATCTTCCATAATTTCGGAAATCATAGAGCCGGGAGATGGTATTGATTATTTTAATCTTAATTTTCGATACATGCAGTTTACAAAAATTATTATAGTATAATTGAAAAACGCGCACTAAAAGCACAAATAAAGAATAACCTGTCAGGAAATATTACGAATAAAAATTTAATACAAGTATTTGTGAGTAATTTAGAAGTTGAACAGAAAAAAGAATGGCCTGAAAAGTGTGTTAGAAATATTATTGTAAGAAATGGAACTTCTCGGACATGCTATCGAGGAAACATGGCAACCGCGCCAAAGAGGTCAGCACAGTAGTTATCCTCAGTCCCTCCATATGTCCGACTCCTGAAATGAATATTAATGTTGACTCTCGAAAGAAAAACA
This sequence comes from Anabrus simplex, assembly GCF_040414725.1. Classification (NCBI taxonomy): domain Eukaryota; kingdom Metazoa; phylum Arthropoda; class Insecta; order Orthoptera; family Tettigoniidae; genus Anabrus; species Anabrus simplex. The sequence continues at coordinate 24,393,309 of NC_090269.1, read as the reverse complement.
AAAAACGTGCAGACTAATAGAACTATTATGATAATATTATTATGTGCTATATCTATAATCTACGTACCTAACTGCTCTACTGTTCAACGGAGTTATATTTTCTAGTATATACATATAAATGAATGTGTGTTTGTATGTCACAAATGGACTCAAAACCTACTAGACCGAAATGTCACAATGTTTTCTTATTACTCTTGGGAGGGTTTAGGAATTCATTTGAACGACCGACGGGTAGTATTTTTGTAATGAGTAATTTTATGTAATTAATTTAATTGCAAACCCGCACCAAGATCGGATCGACTTGATCGACATACTGTCGCTAGGCGACAGCAGTTTACGCTAAATGAAATGAAATGGTGTATGGCTTTTAGTGCCGGGAGTGTCCGAAGACACATTTGGCTCGCCAGGTGCAGGTCTTATGATTTGGCTCCCGTAGGAGACCTGCGCGTCGTGATGATGATGATGACGACAACACATACACCCAGCTCCAGTGCCAGCGAAATTAACCAATGATGGTTAAAATTCCCGACCCTGCCGGGTATCGAACCCGGGACCCTTGTGACCAAATGGCTAATCATTTAAGCCATGGAGCCGGACAGTTTACGCTATATCATTATAGTCCGGTGAGAAATGCTGTACATAGGAGGATGGGAACACGCCACCAAGTTTATAAAGTACATTTCTTGCTAGGAGGATCATAACCGTGCCTGTTATTTGGAAATAGCAACCCAATATGCGGCGATGGAGATGTACTGTACTTTCATGTCACAAGAACAATTTTGATAGGTCTGCCCAGTTTGAAGAATATCGATGGCTTTCTTTAAAAACCTCGTATGTCCAAATGTTCTTCCTACCTATTATATTCCTTAAGACTGGTCACGCCTCCCGGTCATATATTTGTATGTAGTCCATCAGAATAATTTTCGCTGTGTTCATTTTCCTTTGCTAATGTCTAAAGGAAAATGGACCTTACCGTACCGTATTTTAGAGATGTTGATTGCACGGCAAATTTACACACTCCTACAGTATAATGTACTTAAGGTTCATTTTCCTTTACAAATAGGCAGAGGAAAATGACCATAACGAAAATCATTCTTTTGGACTGCATATAAATATGGGACTGGGAGGCGTGACCAGTCTTAAGGAATATAATGGATAGGAAGAGTTTTCGGACTTACGAGGTTTTTAAAGAAAGTCATCGATATAGCTGCGTATTAGATGTGAAAAAGTTAGGGTAATTGTAGCCTATCTCAAAACTGAAAGTCACAGGCGTGAAAATTGGTACTTGGAATCTCCGTTAAAAAACGAAAGATGTATTTTTTTTTGTTTTAGAAAAATATTCTTTTTTTCGGAAGATCCACTTAAGGAATGGGGGAGGTGTGTGAAGAAAATGAAGACTGGGTTGAAATATTTTTATGGGGAAACTTATAAAACTGATGTTACAGACATGGAAATTGTTATTTGGAATTTCCTAAAAGAATGTATTACGATGGCTTTCTTTAAAAACCTCGTATGTCCAAATGTTCTTCCTACCCATTATATTCCTTAAGACTGGTCACGCCTCCCGGTCATATATTTGTATGCAGTCCATCAGAATAATTTTCGCTGTGTTCATTTTCCTTTACCAATGTCTAAAGGAAAATGGACCTTACCGTACCGTATTGTAGGGATGTTGATTGCATGGCAAATTTACACACTCCTACAGTATAATGTATTTAAGGTTCATTTTCCTTTACAAATTGGCAGAGGAAAATGATCATAACGAAAATTATTCTTTTAGACTGCATATAAATATGGGACTGGGAGGCGTGACCAGTCTTAAGGAATATAATGGATAGGAAGAGTGTTCGAACTAACGAGGTTTTTAAAAAAGCCATCGATTATTTTTCGACTTGAGAGTGGGCTGTTTCTGACATGGACAGTTCCATGTCACAAGGTTCAATGCCAAACGCGGTTTTCAAAACGTTACTGGGGTAAATGAACCTCACTTTTCCGGTAAGTTTTTGTGCCTTACGAAGTTTCAGAAAATATCTTTGTGCAGTAGCGAGGAATGATTACTTTTTTCAAAGTACGAAATCCACGCGAGCAAAGCTGCGGGTAACAGCCAGTCTTATTTAAACTTCCTTTAAAATTTTAATTTGGGCAAGCTTGTTGTTTAGTATTCGCCCTGTCCGTTTTATTCCTACGCTTGCAGAAGTAAGTAGTACTATTGCCCCGCTTTACCCTGGCTGAACCCAGTCGATGATGGAGAGATCCTAAGGGGAACGTTCGTTCACCGGCTGACCTTATTTCAGAGGCATTTTAAAGAAATAGGATTGACGACCAAACAACAGAATAAATTCAAACAACATTTCTGACATTTATTATATATAAGCATTCATAAAACAGACAAAATTATTCTTGATTTTTTGATCAGACTGTACAAAAATTAAATTTGATGTTCATCTGCGTAGGCAAAGGTTACGTTCTGAAAAACAATAAATAATGAAATTAGGCTTTCATTGGCTTCAAAATTGAAAATTAAATGTAACTGTGCCTTCCCTAACTCGTTCTAATATGAACATAATAACTGGCAAAAGACCTTCTCCTACTTTCAGTAATAAATAAAGTCAAAATTGCCAATTATCCAAATGGTAATTACATGATTAACACCTCTCTTAGCAATCCTTTATTCCATTTTATCTAATCACACGATCGTATTGACAGGGATTAAATGATTCTAATTACGTAAATATAATTAAATTAATTAACTCATTAATTATGACTTATTTGACCACAAAATTAATTAATGAGTTATGAATCATTAACTCCTTGTGTAAGTATTTAATTTACATTGATCATAGAATATTCAACATAATCACAGATTAATTTTAACTGCTCGTTATTTTAAATCTTTGCCTTTGCTTTTATAACTAAATGATCTTATTGATCTGACTTAAATTCAAAAGAAAGAGAAAACGTAAATCTTGACGATCAGTCAAAATGTATCGGTATATCGATGGCTTTCTTTAAAAACCTCGTAAGTCCGAATACTCTTCCTATCCATTATATTCCTTAATACTGGTCACGCCTCCCAGTCCCATATTTATATGCAGTCCAATAGAATAATTTTCGTTATGGTCATTTTCCTCTGCCAGTTTGTAGAGGAAAATGAACCTTAAATACATTATGCTGTAGGAGTGTGTGAATTTGCCATGCAATCAACATCCCTACAATACGGTACGGTAAGGTCCATTTTCCTTTAGACGTTAGCAAAGGAAAATGAACACAGCGAAAATTATTCTGATGAACTGCATATAAATATATGACCGGGAGGCGTGACCAGTCTTAAGGAATATAATGGGTAGGAAGAACATTTGGACATACGAGGTTTTAAAAGAAAGTCATCGATATGCAAAGCTGTACGATTACTGTAGCTACTGCCACACTTCAATCTTAGGGATGTCCTTGCTCACGAATTCTCTGAGGTAAACAACATTCCATTTGCTTTACCTTAACTGTGTTAAGTGTACACCACTCCAGCTGATTAGCAAGAAAAATCATAAAATAAAAAATTGTTCATATTTTAATATACTAGCGACCTCTGGCGAGTTCGTCTGCAAAGTAGAAGTAAATGGACACGTGAAAAATCATAAAGCAGGCATAAAAAGCAAGTATATTCTCCTTTGCACATACTATCGCTCCTACGCCAAAACCGCGATTGTGACAGCGCTCTTCCTATCCATTATTTCCCTTAACAGGACTGGTCACGCCTGCCAATCACATATTAATATAGAGTCCATCAGAATCATTTTCGTTGAGCTCATTTTCCTATGCGCGCTTGTAAAGGAAAATGAACATGTAATACATCTGGGTGAATATGTCATGCATACGAATATTCCTACGATACGGTACAGTAAGGTTCATTTTCCTTCACAAGCTCCTATAGTTAAAAGAACTCAACAAAATTTGTTCTGATGGACTGCATTTCAATATGTGGCTGGAAGGCGTGACCAGTCTTAAGGAATATATTGGATAGGAAGAGTATTCGGACTTACGAGGTTTTTAAAGAAAGCCATCGATATGAAATTTGTCAATGATTTTCACGTGTATTTAATGTTGTTGATGACGTGTTGTTCTAGAATTAGCATTATCTACAATAATCAAGCATCGACTACATCAGACCTGTAAATGTGCAAGTATTTTTAAATTGAATTAAAACCTTCAAGTGTTGACCTGGCCTTACAGCTTCCACAGGGAATGCTTCATCAGTACTTCGTCAATATTATTCAACAAACCAAAAATTTCGACAAAAAAATATTATTGCAGCACGCTTAAAGAGCCAACGACATGCTTTTTGAGAGCTTGTTTTGCAATGTATTTTTGCTAATAATGAATCTGTTTTAGGGAGACGATTGTGTATTAGCGAGAAGTGTCGACCGGCCGATAACAAGCGAACACAATGGCATGAGCTTAACGAGGTAATTCCTGAATCAACAGTGCGCAGCGCAGCCTGTAAAGGACTTGAACAAACACAGCATTAGCTGCGTGTGAATACAGCATTTAGCTATCGCCAGCTACCTGCTTCGCTCCCAGCTATGTGCATACAGGCTTGGACCAACACGAGCAATGTTAGTTGTGTGCTGCTTGCTAGCTCACAGCACTCTATGTTAAATTGGTAATACACGCCTCACTTTTCCACTGATAGAGATAAATACGATGGCAACTGTTTCTTTACTATGTATGGTTTCAAATGAGCTTCACTGAGCAACAAAAATGATTCACTATTTGCTCAATAGTAGGTATATTTTCTTATTTTGAAAACTGTGCCGAATATTCCGTAAACAAATATATTCCGAAAACCTTCGGGAAAGTCAAAAATATAAACCAATACATCATAGTCCAGGACTCATACAAACATACATTCCTACAGTACGGTATATTAAGGTTCATTTTCTTTTACACGCGCGCATAGGAAAATTAACTCAACGAAAATTGTTCTGATGAACTGCATATCGATGGCTTTCTTTAAAAACCTCGTTAGTCCGAATACTCTTCCTATCCATTATATTCCTTAAGACTGGTCACGCCTCCCAGTCCCATATTTATATGCAGTCCAAAAGAATGATTTTCGTTATGGTCATTTTCCTCTGCCAATTTGTAAAGGAAAATGAACCTTAAATACATTACACTGTAGGAGTGTGTAAATTCGTCATGCAATCAACATCTCTACAATACGGTACGGTAAGGTCCATTTTTCTTTAGACAATTGCAAAGGAAAATGAACACAGCGAATATTATTCTGATGGACTGCATATAAATATGGGACTGGGAGGCGTGACCAGTCTTAAGGAATATAATGGGTAGGAAGAACATTTCGATGGCTTTCTTTTAAAACCTCTTATGTCCAAATCGATGGCTTTCTTTTAAAACCTCGTATGTCCAAATGTTCTTCCTATCCATTATATTCCTTAAGACTGGTCACGCCTCCCGGACATATATTTATATGCAGTCCATCAGAATAATTTTCTCTGTGTTCATTTTCCTTTGCCAACGTCTAAAGGAAAATGGACCTTACCGTACCGTATTGTAAGGATGTTGATTGCATGGCAAATTTACACACTCCTACAGTATAATGTATTTAAGGTTCATTTTCCTTTACAAATTGACAGAGGAAAATGACCATAACGAAAATTATCCTTTTGGACTGCATATATACTAAATATGGGACTGGGAGGCGTGACCAGTCTTAAGGAATATAATGGATAGGAAGAGTATTCGGACTTACGAGGTTTTTAAAGAAAGCCATCGATTTGGACATACGAGGTTTTAAAAGAAAGCCATCGATATCTGTATGTGACTGGGAGGCGTTACCAGTCTTAAGGAATATAATGGATAGGAAGAGTATTTGGACATACGAGGTTTTAAAAGAAAGCCATCGATATCTATATGTGACTGGGAGGCGTGACCAGTCTTAAGGAATATAATGGGTAGGAAGAGCACTGTCACACTCCCGGTTTTGGCACAGCAGTGGCGACATTTCCTGTAAAAATATGGGAGATTTCATTTCTGGCTTCAGAATTTGCCTCACTCCTACACTAAGTAAGGCATGTAAGAGTTTCATCACAACCAGTCTCTATTTATTCATAATAATTATTTCGGCGGATCAGCGTTTAAGTATGCAATTTATAAGCCTAAGTTCCGAGTTCTGTCCGTAACCGATTTTTGAAGGACAGGCATTACACGTCATGATTGTTGGCATATTAAATAGACTAGGTACAGTGGGGCATTCCGCATCCACTTGGCAGAATTAGCTCAAGCCGTAGGAACCTTCCAGTAGAATTTCACTTCCCTGTTAGATGCTAACAAATTGGAAGATCGAATTTGCTAGGCAGCCGGCTCGATGACACCATGTGAGAAAACACAGAAACCTGATAGCTGAGGTTATATTATTCTTCTCCTTTCGGCGTTATGCCCATTTAAAGAGCACATTTGAGCTTGTTAGCTTGGCTTCCCCTTCTTCTTCTTTTACTTCCGAAATCTTATCACAGCTGTGTTGTTTCTTCCGTTCTTCACTCCACTGTTTTCCAGGGGCCTTTTTAGCTTTCTCCACGAATGTGTGATTTGCAACCAGATTTCCAAAGGCTTTACGATTCTTGATGGTATCGTCTGTGGCGCTTTTTTTAACCCTGCTTAATTTCTTCTAACCAGTTGATTCTGGCATTATTATTATTATGTTGTAATTGTTGTTAAGGATCTAACAATATATTATTGTTCATCTCTTAATACTTCTTATCAGTTGCATACGAAGAATCGAGGGAGAAAGTAGTCAACTTTTTGTCGTAATCAAGTTAGTGGTGATACACTGGGCATCAAACCAAGTTTAATTCTGTTTACTACATTTCGAACTTCAGTTATTTAGAGCACGTGACTTTGTAATATTTTATTTGTTTATAAAGTAATATTTTGAAATTCAAATTTCATTTTTCTGAGTTATGAAGGAAGTTGACGTACCTGCTTTCGTCCCCGACAGACTAGCACGAAATTTAGCAGCTTGCAGCTCCTCATTTCTTTGAAATTAAAATTTTAAATTGATCTGTAAATGAAATATTGCTTATTACACTTGGTTTCATGATTATACAGTGAGTGCATGAAATACTGTAACGAATATCAGGTCAGTCTTCTTTTAAGGAATAGAAGAGAATGTGTAAGTGGCATGCCTTGGAAGTATGTACTTCGTATCGAAGACATTTGTGATCGCAAAAGTGTTACAGAACTTCTGGAACAGGTGGTGACAATGACTGTGCGTGCGACCTTAGCGGTCACGACAGCGAGCGCGTAGCCGGTAGCGGAGTAAGCAATGGTAGGGAACTTCCACTGACAGAAAACAGACGTATGAGGTAGATGCTCGTTTCGAATCTCTTGATATCGCAACATACTCCTTTCACTTCACACGCAGAATACCTCAAGGCAAAGGGGAATGCGTATACCTTACCGTAGTCTACGGTTACTCAGCATGCACAGAAACTCTCGTATCACGTGCTGCCAGGGTAGGGTATGATCCTCTCAACGTTGTGAGGGAGCAGAAACGATGTCGCAAAAGAAAGGGAAAGTGTTTAATACTGAAGAAAAATCACACATAATATGTCAATTAGGAATGGGGAAACGCAGGTATATACTCACGAAATGCGTTGAACGCAGTATTTCCTTTCTATAACATGTATGGTATAGAAGATTTCGCGGACCGAAAAGTCGATTAGAGATATGGAGTTGGGATACAAGGTCTTCACAAGATACTGCCAACTTGTACATTTTATTGGCCAAGAATTACATATCGTCACTCTTATGCCAAAACCGCGAACGTAACAACGCTTTTCCTGTCCATTATTTCCCTTAAGACTGGCCACGCCTCCCAGCCACATATTGATATACAGTCCATCAGAACAATTTTCGTTGAGTTCATTTTCATATGCGCATGTGTAAAGGAGAATTAACCTTAAATACATCACACTCTAGAAGCGGGTAAATATGTCATGCAACCTTACATTCCTACAGTCCTACGATGTAGTAAGGATCATTTCCCTGTAAGTTATACAACAGTGAAGACATTAATTGTTCCTAAATATACAGTAATGATCTGCGAATTGTGTGCTTTTCAAATACAGTCGAAACCATTTATTGCGACATCGCTTTTGACGACATATTGGATATTACGGCGAAATCTAACGGTCTCGTCCAAATCCTATATCGATGGCTTTCTTTAAAAACTTCGTAAGTCCGAATACTCTTCCTATCCATTATAATCCTTAAGACTGGTCACGCCTCCCAGTCCCATATGTATATGCAGTCCAAAAGAATAATTTTCGTTATGGTCATTTTCCTCTGCGATTTGTAGAGGAAAATGAACCTTAAATACATTATACTGTAGGAGTGTGTAAATTTGCCATGCAATCAACATCCCTACAATACGGTACGGTAAGGTCCATTTTCCTTTAGACATTAGCAAAGGAAAATGAACACAGCGAAAATTATTCTGATGGACTGCATACAAATATATGACCGGGAGGCGTGATCAGTCTTAAGGAATATAATGGGTAGGAAGAACATTTGGACATACGAGGTTTTAAAAGAAAGCCATCGATATAAACACTGTATTTAAAAAGTCGCTTAGTACGACATCGCTTATTACGACAGCCGGCAGAAGAGTGTTCTACTAACGTTGTCCTTTGTATTGTTATTTATTTATTTATTTATTTATTTATTTATTTATTTATTTATTTATTTATTTATTTATTTATTTATTTATTTATTTATTTATTTATTTATTTAATGGCTTACGTATTGTTTTTATATCATTGCAAAGTATGTGGAAGACATTCCTTCTAATGTGTCCCGGTTTACCTTAGACAAAATATTGTGTGTTTACTTAATTTACTTACTGTCCGACTCGTCGGCTGAATGGTCAGCGTATTGGCCTTCGGTTCAGAGGGTCCCGGGTCGGGGATTTTAACCTTCGTTGGTTAATTCCAATGGCCCGGGGGCTGGGTGTTTGTGCTGTCCCCAACATCCCTGCAACTCATACACAACACATAACACTATCCTCCACCACAACAACACGCAGTTACCTACACATGGCAGATGCCGCCCACCCTCATCGGAGGGTCTGCCTTACAAGGGCTGCACTCGGCTAGAAATAGCCACACGAAATTATTTATTATATTTACTTACTGAAAACTACTGAAAACCTACAACCTGTTTTCCAGTCATAGACCGGATCAGGGATGTAATGAATGAAACATATATAGGCTGTTTTTATAATGTGGTCGCCACTCCCAAGGTGATTTATTAATGAGTGATAAATGCTATGAAATGATAATGGAGAGTGTTGCTGGAATGAAAGATGACAGGAAAACCGTAGTATCCGGAGAAAAACCTGTTCCGCCTCCGCCTTGTCCAGCACAAATCTCACATGGAGTCACCGGGATTTGACCACGGTATCCAGCGGTGAGAGGTCGACGCGCTGCCGTCTGAACCGCGGAGGCTCCATATTTACTTACTATAAACACAAAATAGATTGTCCCCTCCTAGCGTAACCTATAGGAATACAGGAACAACAGGTTGTAAAAACGGCACTGTCCAGTTCAAATTGAGACGTCTGGTCACTTTCATTTATGAAATAATTGAAACTGTAGAAACGGTACGTAAAAGAAACACAATAATCGTAAAGGTCATTTATTTCTTGATCAGTAAATTTACAATAGTTGTTTCTAAATTGGTTTTAGGCTTACAGGGGCATACATTTAGATCTTTTACCATTGACAGAGTAGGATATTCAAACTCTCCTTAAAAGACAGTGTAGGTTAATGAAACGTTACATTAAAACTGTTGCGGTGTTCTTGTGGTGGACAGAGGTGAAAGAAGGTGCGGACATGAACGGGTCTATCTACTACAATCAAAAGATGAATTAAAAACTTTAAAAATCAAGGTTATATTTCTTTTGAAACTTCTTCTTTTTTTAAATGAAAGATATTAATAAAACCAGTCGCTCAGCGACAGTACAAGGTTTCAGGCACAGTAGTGGATATTTAAGCACTATTGCTCCATACACCCAAAGTTTAAGGAGACAGGTCTCCCAATTTCCTTTACAGAGATTGACAACAAGGATAGAAAGAGCATCTATGCTCTATAAATGTCTAGGTGACTGAGTTACGAGCCTAATGCCGTTACTGCCTTATCGAGGCAACCTCCAACAATCAGAGCATTTTTGCTCATTGAAATTTACATTTTCCAGGCCTCTCGATGTACAACCTACATTTTACAATACAAACAGAATTCACAGTCTTAAACTCTCAACAGTTTAACCACTTAACATAAAGAATGTTTACAGGAGTACCGAATACTCATTCTACTGGGTCTTGGTGGGCAGAAAAAAATACAGGTTAAAGTTACTGGCCCATAAACTGAAATGATGTGGAGGCAGATAGTTGGCCCGCAGTTCCAGGGGCTAATCCCACTCTACTGAGGTGACTAGATGGAAAATATTTAAGTTACAAGACTACAAATAGAAAACGGGTACAGAACATAGTCACCTCAAATACAAGTTGATAGGGAACTCGAGAGGGCGTCACACTCTCTATTCCCGAATTTAGTTTGAAGTCTCTAAACTAGTTTCGAGATTTACATTTGAAGATGTACTGAAGATTGGAAATTAAAGGTAACATAATAAAGGATAGCAAACCTTCCCCTCGGGTTAGCTTTCAGAGGCTATCACCTAATGATTCACTGGCTGTCATTACCTTATTGCACTGGACTGTTCGATGAAGGTCAAAACCTCCCCCGCCTCCACTATTAGCACACACTCAGTACACTCGACGATTAAAAAAAAAAACAAGGTAGCTTGAAACATTGCCAGCTTTTATACCCGAAAAGAAGGTTCGAGAGAGATCTGGACTAAAGACCGACACACCCCCAATTATTATTGGCTAATTAGGCCTACATATGTACAAGAAAACCCTGGTTGGTTGAAAATTAAATACCCAAAATTACTGATTGGTTAATTTTGAAGTTGGTGGAAAAGATTGAAGTGTTGACAACAGTGGTACACCAAAAACAAAAGCACTTCAACTCAGTTTAGGAAACCCTAAAATAACAAATTACTTCATCACTTTAGGAGTGACATCTGTTGACCAAAGTCCAAACTTCTTGCACTAGTAGTTTCAAATTTTAAGAGTAAGATGTTAGTTTACAATTTGCTTTAAGTCGCACCGACACAAATAGGTGACGTTGGAATAGAAAAGAACTAGCAGTGGGTGGGAAGGAAACTTCCATGGCCTTGATTAAGGTACAGCCCAGGCATTTGCTAGGTGTGAAAATGGGAAACCATAGAAAACCATCTTCAGGGCTGCCCACAGTGTGGTTCGAACCCACTATCTCCCGAATGCAAGCTCACAGCTGCGCGCCCCTAACCTCGCTGCCAACTCACTCGGTCTGTGATGTGATTAAGTCACAAATACCAAAATAGTAGCAATCACAGTACGTGATTGATGGAGCGAAATATCTGTGAATTGTATAATTTTTCCTTCCTTTTCAACGAATTACTGAAGAACATGAAGTTAGTTGATTAAAATATATTTCTGTGTTAAAAGTGTGCCGAAAGAAGATTAAGTGAACTGTTTCGGAGTATTCATAGACACTCTCCTAGCTCATGGCAGCATTGTTATTAATTTGACGCTGTTGCTAGCACTCGTGATACTATTTCGGCCTTTTCCAAATTTTAACACACCTTTCAAGACGTCATTGCAAATTTACATCTTAAGGAAAGAGATCCCCCCTTCTACACTCTCTAAAATTCTAAACTACTTTACTTCCAAATTAATTCGGTGATGAGGCTAAACTAGGCTCCAAGGCAGATTGTTTTCTTTCCCACCAGTGTAGCAAAAATGAGGTTTTTTGACTCATCCAATGTTAGCCTATGTGTTGTAAGTAAATGCGACCAGATCACAGTTAAAAATAACAGTTACGGAAAAGTAGCAATCACACTTATAACTGTGATTACAAAATAACAATGATTCCAATATCTTGTTCACGCATTTATTTTGACTAAACTTAGGCAGGTAAATAAGCACTTAAAATGTATGTAACGGGCACTAAAATAATAAAAATGCTTTAATGTGAACTACTTAATACAAACCTGCATCACATTTTACATTGTAGTACTTACTCTTGCATAGCAGGTACAGGATATGGCAACCCTCTCGACCAGTTGGTTTGTAGAGTGAGATTTTCTGATCTTAGTGTAAAACAAAATTATGGTTTGTGGAAATGTTACATTTCTATCCATTAAATTAGAATGAAATTGTTCTCTTTATTTATTACTAATAATATATCGTAGTTGCCGGGACGAAACCTCCTATGTGATAATATTTTTGGAGATATACTGACTCGCAGTACATATTGCACCTTAGATGACAGCACATTACCGGCCAAAGTTCTAAGCTAAAATACTTCACATAGGAGGTTTCTTCCCGGCAACGACGATATGTTCCGGGGTTATCTGTGGAACGCAGAGGTGAAAGAAGGTGCTGACGACAGTCAAAGATGAATTCAAAAATTTTAAAACAAAGGTTATATTTCTTTTCAAATCTTAAATTTCAACAAATAACAAGCTTTCAGGTACATAGACAGTTGGTACAAAAATAGAAAAACCAAGAATGGGTAATTTACAATTTTGAGCTTGAAGCTCCTAATTTACAAGGTCCCAACATCACAAATGTTGTGTTTAGTTAGAGAGTTAAGGAGAGATATCTCCCAAAACACAATTTTTAAGAGCACCTTGCACGAACAGTTACAAGTTACGGCCTTCCAAAAGGCACTCCACAAATATCTATTACATTACACAAAAGAACTTACATGCTCTACAAATTCTACCAACGAGACGGCCTTCTCAAGGCACCCATTAACTATTACAAGACGGAAAAGAGCGTATCTGTTCAATACAATACCTTCAGGCCTCTCTAGGCACAATCTGCAATTTACAATACCATATGAATTTTAGTTTACACAGGGGTATCTAGTAACAATCCTACTGGGCCTTCGTGAAAAAGAACAGGCTAAGTTACTGGCCCAAACTCAAAAATGTATGTAGGCGTACACTTGCGCTCCTCGATATCGGAAATAAAATTTCGTGTGGCTATTTCTAGCCGAGTGCAGCCCTTGTAAGGCAGACCCTCCGATGAGGGTGGGCAGCATCTGCCATATGTAGGGAACTGCGTGTTATTGTGGTGGAAGATAGTGTTATGTTTGGTGTGTGAGTTGCAGGGATGTTGGGGACAACACAAACACCCAGACCCCGAGCCACTGGAATTAACCAATTAAGGTTAAAATCCCCGACCCGTCCGGGAATCTAACCCGGGACCCTCTGAACCGAAGGCCAGTACGCTGACCATTCAGCCAACGAGTCGGACGATATCGGAAATAAAAACCCTACTTGGGCTTGCAGCCCAACGATGCAGAGGCTAATCCCAAACTACTGAGGTGACTAAATAGACAAGTTAATTTACAATTTACAAGAGAAGAGCACTTACGAAATCGTATTTACCTTCAAGATTAATTGAAGTGGAATTCGAGAGGGTTACGCACTCTCCATTCCCGATTTACAGTGTAAGTCCTGAGGACTTACATGAAATTTTACATGAGTAGGAAGAGAGTTTACATTTAGGAAATTGCCTGTTGCATAGTTAAAGATTGCAGCCTTTCCCTCGAGTTCAGCTTGTGGAGATAACTACAGAGATAGAAAACGGGTGGCCATTACCTGGGCTAATGTTCTGCCTGCCGAAGAATGAGAATCCATGTCTCCTCTCTTAACACACACACACTCAGTAATTCGGCGATCAATAAGACAATTTAACTTGAAAAAGCAACAGTTTTTATACCCGAGAGGAAGTTTCGAGAAGGCTCTGTACTAAATCCGGACACACCCTCTCATTTTATTGGGCAGACAGAAAGTTACAAGAAGCCTATGATTGGCTGAAAAATAAATACACAAAATTTCTAATTGGTCAGAAACCAAAGCTGGCGGGATGAGAAGTAAGTGTTGCAAACCTTCTAGTATCAAAAATAATGAAAGTCAATTCAGTTGAGAAAACCTATAAACACAAAACTTCTTTGAATCTCTAGTTATTCCACTTTGCACGAGAGTGCTTGTCATCAGTTCTTTAATAGGGGCATCTATAGAGAAAAGTGCGAACTTCCTGTGATACACCAAAACAAAACAAAAAATACAGTCAGTTTAGGAAACTTTAAAATAACATAATTATTACTCCATCATTTAGTAGTGACAACTTTTGATCAACGTTCCAACTTCTTGTACTAGATGTTTCCATTTTTATACGATAGATAGCGTTCTTCCAGGCCTTTCATCAAATGTCCGGGGTTGAGGTGTACCTCCCGGTACAATATACAGTACATTAAAATTATTTTCATTTCCACAGATTAATTTTAATACCATAAAACGGATATACTTTGCATTTTCAGGGGTTACTTTGCAACAAAAGTGAAAAGAAAAGTAGTTCGATTTGTTCTGGGTGATTTCCAACCAAAAAAAAAAAAGGTTGCGGGTACCAAATTGTTTCAAATTTTGGGCTCGAATGACTTGGGAGAAAAGAGACGAAATCCTCGATTTTGCGGTATGTTCCAAGCTGTCAGTTGAGAGATGGCTTAGAATGGCATTAGTAAACGAATAAGTGTGAGAGGTGTTTTCAAAAATGTGAAGGATCAACACATGGAAATAAAGTTGGAATTCAAGGGGGAAAATGGGGGAAAATTCTCGTTTATATAATGAGGAGTTAGGGATTGGAATAATTTACCAAGGGAGATATTCAATACATTTCCAAATTATTTGGAAAGATTTAAGAAAATACTAAGTATACAACTCCCCGACTGCCCTAAATACAGATCAGGATTGATTGATTGATTGATTACCGAGCTCAATAGCTGCAGTCGCTTAAGTGCGGCCAGTATCCAGCAGTGTTCGAGAGATAGTAGGTTCGAACCCCACTGTCGGCAGCCCTGAAAATGGTTTTCCGTGGTTTCCCATTTTCACACCAGGCAAATACTGGGGCTGTACCTTAATTAAGGCCACGGCCGCTTCCTTCCCACTCCTAACCCTTTCCTCTCCCATCGTCGCCATAAGACCTATCTGTGTCGGTGCGACGTAAAGCAACTAGCAAAAAAGATTGATTGATTGATTGATTGATTGATTGATTGATTGATTGATTGATTGATTGATTGATTGATTGATTGATTGATTGATTGATTGATTGATTGATTGAAAAGAGATTCGCCCCCATCTGCTAGACAGACAGCTAACTGAAGTTAATTAGTTTTGGTACAGTCCAGTAGATGGAAATTGAAAGCATGCCTCGACCAACTTTCATAGATATTTCCGCCATTTTGGTTAACCTGTTTTCATGTGCTCATTCTTGTGACCAAAAATTAGTCGGGAAAATCCATGAAAGTGATCAAATATTCTATGAATGGAAGGATGTTACTGGAACGAATAGGCCTCCTCGAAGATATTTTGGTAAAAGGGGAATTTTTCTAATTCGAAAGGAAATTATAAAACTGAAGCCAGTTAGTGCAAAATCGTACACAGTGTTGACTGTTGTAAATTGTGTTTTGTTGAGTAGTAATTCTTGGATTATAACTGAGTCGTTCCATTAAAACTATTCTTTTTTTTTTAAGTGCTATTTCTCATGTGAAACTTATTATTATCCATAATGTAATGTTCTCTCTGTCTTGCCAAACAATTGGCCATTCCATACTGTATCTTTGCATCTAGTCACATTATTCATTATAATATAGGAAATAAGCAACGACCGAGCTCGATAGCTGCAGTCGCTTAAGTGTGGCCAGTATCCAGTATTCGGGAGATAGTAGCTTCGAACCCCACTATCGGCAGCCCTGAAAATGGTTTTCCGTGGTTTCCCATTTTCACACCAGGCAAATGCTGGGGATGTACCTTAATTAAAGCCACGGCCGCTTCCTTCCCACTCCTAGCCCTTCCTTGTCCCATCGTCACCATAAGACCTATCTGTGTCGGTGCGACGTAAAGCAACTTAAAAAAATATAAGCAACGTTGCAAAGTCACCATTTCATATGGGTCACTTTGCATTAGCATTTAGATCACAATAAAACGTATAATTCGTGATATAGCGGGTTCGAACCCCACTGTCGGCAGCCCTGAAGATAGTTTTCCGTGGTTTCCTATGTTCAGAGCAGGCAAATGCTGGGACTGTTCCTTAACGAATGCCACGTTCGCTTCCCTTCCACAGTTAGCCCTTTTCTTCATAAGACGAGGCGTCGATACGACGTAAAGCAACTTATAAAAAACAGCCATAGAAATGTTAGATCATTAAATTATACACACGTGCATTCTTACCAACCCACATGTCACCTTTAAAGGTTTTATGTACTGTATTTTCAGGCACTGTAACATTTCGGAAAGTGTGGTGCAAAATATACAGATTTCAGGACACTCAAATAATAACTGAAAATATCCATAACAACTCAAAAAGGCGTTCAATTATGCAATAGGCAACGGAAGTTAAATAGGCAAAAAGGGCATAATAATAATAGGTCCTATCGTTCCCAACAGGCGCGTAATGTCCATGGATGTGTTGGAAGCTCCGCTTCCCTTTAAATTTTAAATACTTCATGTATTTATTAATTTAGAATTTGTATGCGGTATTATAGGCTAATTTCGTTTAACTTTCTCTAGTAAATCCGCATCATGGCTAGCGCACAAACTGTCAACCCCCATTGCAAGGTTGGCCGTCGGGTAGTAGGACTTAGAAACTCCCGAGTTCCGTGGATGTGATTCTGAAGTTGCAGGCGAAGTGACGAACTTGTACGAACGCACAGTGAAGTTATCTTCGAATAATAATAATAATAATAATAATAATAATAATAATAATAATAATAATAATAATAATAATAATATTAATAATAATAATAATGTTATTTGCTTTACGTCCCACTAACTACTCCTTTACGGTTTTCGGAGACGCCGAGGTGCCGGAATTTAATCCCGCGGGAGTTCTTTTTACATGCCAGTAAATCTACCGACACGAGACTGGCGTATTTGAGCACCTTCAAATACCACCGGACTGAGCCAGGATCGAACCTGCCAAGTTGGGGTCAGAAGGCCAGCGCCTCAACCGTCTGAGCCACTCAGCCTGGCAAAGTTATCTTCAGTATTGCTGTTTAGTTTATCATTATGCGCATTCTCAAAGTCAGTAGTATAGGTAATTATTGCATGGTGTGATTCATATCGGTCAGTACGCTGCGAACTAGCGTAGATGTGTATGTAAATTGGTCACTCATATCTTACTGAACCCACCATGGAAGACCTGGTGACAGCGGGCAAAAGTGGTGTAAGTACGGACTGCAGTACAGGGATTACAGAAAGTAGTTGGAAGTGTTCAACTGAAAACTACTTAAAGCTCCTTTATTTTTCTGACCATTTCATGAGAAATTATATATTGTTAAAAATGATCCACCAACGCTAAATCTTTGTTTGAAAATTAAAAAAACGACATCTACTCACCATTTTGATGAACGCATTTATGACTATACCGTGTCTGTGTGGCTGTAAACAATTAAATAGAATGTGTTGTTAGCCCTGCCTTTTATTTTCCTAAAGAAAAGAACGTATAAAACACGCGAGGGTACGGACGATTTGAATAACATTTATACAGTAAATTAGATAAAAGACACAAATCTAAAAATAAGGTTCAGTTATTTGAAAATAATTGCGCGAATTGAGTTAGTTTAAGAAAATAGCATAAAAGAACTATGGGAAAGCACAATGAAACTATTAAACAGAAGAGGAAAATTGTGCGTCCTTTAATAACTACTGTTTACTTTCCAGGCTCTCAGGGACTTGCTTTTAGGGGTCAAAAAGAAATTAGTGTGTGTTTGAACCGAGATATCTACGTTCAGATTTTGAACATCTTGGCACATTACGACAATCAACTTCGAGCCTACAATCTCTAAAATTAAATCCTTAGAATCGCGGCTGTGAGCTTGCATCCGGGAGATAGTAGGTTCGAATCCCACTATCGGCAGCCCTGAAGATGGTTTTCCGTGGTTTCCCATTTTCACACCAGGCAAATGCTGGGGCTGTACCTTAATTAAGGCCACGGCCGCTTCCTTCCAACTCCTAGGTCTTTCCTATCCCATCGTCGCCATAAGACCTATCTGTGTCGGTGCGACGTAAAGCCCCTAGCAAAAAAAAAAATCCTTAGAATAAACGCCGGCCAAAAAAGGCATACCGCAAAGTTCAAGATTAGAAACGTTAAAACACACGGCCGTCAATGGTATTTGATTACAAATATTCCCCAAGGCGCGATTTTTTCCCCTTCACTCTTACCTTATCCACAAAAAATCGGAGAGTTGATCTAGTTTACAAGAACTAAGGCAACGTTTTACTTAAAAAATTTCACAACCATTCAGTAACGGTTAAAAAGCTAAAAACGGCTATTGTGATAGTTACGATAATCGCAGATGAGTTCAATAACATACTTTATTTGACAGCTTCCTCTCAGTAGAAAACCACGCTACACCCCTAGTTCCCAAACGTACGGAAACATGTTTATCTCTGTTTGACACTTCGATATATCCACCCAAATGAAAAAAGTCATTTTACTTATCTAAGGGGTCCTACTTCTAACTATGGAGACGTGACCAAAAGTGCCTTCTGCACCCACTTCAGAATTCTCCACCCGCCACTTGTATTATCAGTACTTCCAGTACTGACCGGATTATACGTTCACGCATTGGGTATACTTTTTCAAAGTAATTTACACTTGCCAGACTAGATATTACGTCTGTCCCATTAGCAATCCGATTTTGAATGCAGTCACTAATATGCTTTTATTGGCATGATTCTGTTTAGTTTTGTGCGTTCATGGAAGTGCACTGAACGTATCGATGATGCTGTTATTTTGTTTCATAGCATGTGTGTTTTGTGTGTTTCACAGACTCTTTGTTGATCTCACTACTGCATACATTAACATCAGGTCCAACATCACGTGCATTAGCCTGTAGAGAATAATTTTATGATTATGCAAGTAAACAAATTAATACAGAACTCACCATTTGAAATCCAGCGTTTAACAGATCATGTCTGAATTCTACGGTACTATTACAATCCATAACCATTATAACCTGTGCTTTTCGGTCTGCAAGATTCTGCATATATCTACAAGGCAGTCTCTCTCTCTCTCTCTCTGTGTGGTTTGCAAATATATATATCGATGGCTTTCTTTAAAAACCTCGGAAGTACGAATACTCTTCCTATCCATTATATTCCTTAAGACTGGTCCCGCCTCCCAGTCCCATATATATATGCAGTCCAAAAGAATAATTTTCGTTATGGTCATTTTCCTCTGCCAATTTTTAAAGGAAAATTAACCTTAAATACATTATACTGTAGGAGTGTGTAAATTCGTCATGCAATCAACATCCCTACAATACAGTACGACAAGGTCCATTTTCCTTTAGACATTCGTAAAGAAAAATGAACACAGCGAAAATTATTCTGATGGACTGCATACAAATATATGACCGGAAGGCGAGACCAGTCTTAAGGAATATAATGGGCAGGAAGAACATTCGGACATACGAGGTTTGAAAAGAAAGCTATCGATATATCTTCGCAGTTCGGGCCAAAGGTCGTATCTCCCAATGATATTCTTACCCATTATATTCCATAAGAGTGGTCACGCCTCCCAGCCACATATCGTCCCTTAAGAAACAATACCGCGTATCTCCCAATGATCTTCTTATCCATTATGTTCCTTAAGAGTGATTACGCCTCCCAGTCACACATGGATTTGCAGCCTATCAGAACAATTTTCGTTGTGTTCATTTTCCTACGCTAGCGTGAAAAGGAAAAGGAAGTCATGCAAATATACAGTACATTCCTATACTGTGATATGGTAAAGTTCATTGTCCTTTACACGTAAGCATAGGAAAATTAACACAATAAATATTGTTCTGATGGACTAAATATCCACATGTGGCTGGGAGGCGTGACCAGGAAAATAATTGATAGGAAGAGCATTATGAGATATGACCTTTTGCCCGAACAGCGTATATACTGTATATTGACGTCCAAACCACAGCGACGATATATAAAATATGAGTTTTGTCTGTAAATTGTTCAGAATTAATAATGTTCACTGTAACACGGAAATGCCCTTTTTAATTTTCCGTCATGTCTGTCTGTCTGTCTGTCTGTCTGTCTGTCTGTCTGTCTGTCTGTCTGTCTGTCTGTCTGTCTGTCTGTCCACACGCGCATCACGAATGAATGGCTGAAGAGTACTTAATGGAAATCAGTATGTAAAGTCAGAGAATAAGGCACTACAATCTAGGTTATAAATAATGTAATTCACGCTGGACGAAATGGTAGTTTAGGAGAAGACCTAATATTCAATTCTCAAAAATCTATGCTTTTAGTGGTCCTATCAATAAATTCTACATAACTAAAGTTAGTCTATATAGGCCTAGAATTACATTTCCGATCATTTATGTCTTATGCATTTGTATTGTACCGGCAATGATAAAAGATATTCATGAATTCGATTTTTGTTGTCACGTTCATATCAATGCCGAGCCACGTGAAAATGGATGAACAGAATTTAATGAAAACCGGTATGGTAAGTCGGGAAATAAAGCACTACAGTCTACGCTATAACTAACTGCATTCATCCTGGATGAAAGGGTAGTTTAGGGGAAGGCGCCTAAAATTGAATTATCAAGCAAGTTAATTAAATCTTATTCACAACGTGTACACTTCATCACCTAGAATTCTGTAGCGAAGCACGGGTACACCAGCTGGTAGAACTTATCGATGGCTTTCTTTTAAAACCTCATATGTCCAAATGTCCTTTCTACTCATTATATTCCTCAAGACTGGTCACGCCTCCCGGTCATAGTCCATCAGAATAATTGTCGCTGTGTTCATTTTCGTATGCTAGTATGTATAAGAAAATGAACATTACCGTACCGTATTGTAGGGATGTTGCTTGCATGGCGAATTTACACACTCCTACAATATAATGAATTTAAGGAAGAGCATTCGAACTTACGAGGTTTTAAAAGAAAGCCATCAATATGTACAGTATCCTCTGTTTCTAGTAATATGCTGCCTATCTAATAAAAAGATACGAATTTCGTATTCCGCTAATTATATCTCAGATTAACAAAATAGTAAAAGATGACCACTCAACCGACCGTGACATCTTACTCTTAAAACGGGCCCTAAGGACCAAGAAGCCGAACCCTCGTTTCAAACACCGCGGTCCTTGGCTCACTTACGACCTGTTTTAAATGGAAAATCAACAAATCTTTCGGCCTTTTCCAAATTTTAAACCTTTTTCTCGCTGTCGAACCTCAAAATTAAAGCCCTGAAAGGGGCCTTTTGTTAAGAAGTGACGATTATCCTCCACCCCCGGCACAAGCATTCCTACCTCTAAATTTTACAACAAAAGTCAGCGGTGAGGGCTTTTTTTCTCTGACGGGAGGATTATTTATTTATTTATTTATTTATTTATTTATTTATTTATTTATTTATTTATTTATTTATTTATTTATATCGTGTCAGAAGCAGAGTTACATATAAATATGTACAAGAAATATCTATAGAAAATGAATACAAATAAAGTGTGCACCAAAGGTTCATATCGTCGTAGTGCGAACAATATCTCGTACACCACAATGCACTTCCTATCCATCATTTTCCTTAAGACTGGTCACGCCTCCCAGACACACATGGATATGCAGTCCATCAGACTGTGGGAATGTATATTTTCATGAAGTATTCCCGCATCCCTACAGTATAATGCATTTAAGGTTCATTTTCCTTTATAAGCTTGCACAGGAAAATTAACACAACGAATGTTGTTCTGGTCTAAAATGGTCATAACTTCTGAACCATTCATGCAAATAATGTCCTGACAAGGTTATTGTAATCCTTATAAAATACTGGAGAAGGTCAAACAATTTATTTTGATGAGGAACTCAAGGATAATATCGAAATATTTATTTAATTTTAAGGAGTTACTTTTTTTACCGCGGACTGTAGCATAAAATCGCTTCTAGAGGGCAGCCGGTTGGAAATAGGTATGTGCCATCGCGGACTTTTTTGTAGAGGATTCTATGCTCTACATTTCGTACGCTTACACTTTGGGTCTATCGTTGATGGTTCACGCAGCGTAAGCCAAGAAAGCAAGTGACCGACCGACCGCCCGACATTTTTATCTCGTTCTACGTATTTACTGTATATCGGATCACGGATATATAGTCATTTTATAGTGGTTCACTACGTGAACAGTGTTCGTGTTGTCAGTATCTGAAGTAGAACCACTGTAGTGATTAAAATGCAGTCAACATATTATGGAAACGTGTGTGGCGCTATAAATTGTCGGCACGTAAAAGAACTCCCGTGGAACAAAATTACGGCACCTCGAGTCTCAGAAAACCGTAAATGTTAGTGAGACGTAACACAAATAACATTATTATTATTTCGCATATTATAAAGACAATAACGACAACAACCATCATAGCCAGTTAATTTGCTACTGTGATGGCACAACAATACTTCCTCGTCAGCAATGCTTGGTTATTGAAACACTTTGTAATAAACTCTTGAATATCTCCATTATTATAGCTCGTACGGTAAAAAAGGTGTCAGATATAAATGACTGAATGAAAATCATATTTTCTATAATTATTGTTATGTGCTAATAGCCGGGCTGAGTAACAACTCAAATGGTAGCTTGCTGGCCTTCTTAGCCCAACTTGGCAGGTTCGATCCTGTCTCAGTCCGGTGGTGAAGGTGCTCAAAAACATAGTTAGTGGGACGTAAAATCCAATAACATTAACATTATTATGTGCTAATAACTTATATTTCTGAATATATTTCGAAGCTCGTGAAATAATACATTATCCGTGATCCGATATACGGTAAAAACGAAGAAAGAGACAAAAATGTCGTGCGAGAAGAGACCTGTTACTGGATCTCGGTTATTTCAAAAGGGGGCCTCACACATCCCAGTCATGAGTGGTTAAAAAATATAGCCCAGTTAGAAATTTCATTTGGTGTGTTTCACGGTAAGACTGTATCCAGATGCAAAAAAGTGAAAACTCTTACTTCTATTATTAAGTCAAAATTTCCAGTATTCCATGACAAAATAATTTGTCTCTACGTAAGGACCAGGACATTTATAGGATATGGCATTTTAATGCAAAGAGTAAGGAGCTAGCACTGAGAAAATATGCCAATAAGAAGGCTAAGCTTTGGGCTGGTTCATCAAGTAATTAAGTCTCCTGACACGTACGTTTTAATAATTTAATATAATTCCATAATGATGTCCATATGATGCATATTTTCCTATGCCATTTAATCTAAATATTTACTTCATCAGGAAATAAATTAATTATTTTGAGTTGCATGGCAATATTTTATTTCTTATCGTATTGTATGTCATGTATTTGATAGTTGATGTTCTACCTGCTCAGCATGTGACGAAATTTAACGCATTTTCACGTTTTAAAATCTATTGGAAGTGCCGTTACTTATCGAATCGGACTAAACCAGACTATTATTTGATGAAAGATTGAGAAGATGTTTCACAGGCACGAGAATTCACAGGCTTGCTGTACTGCGACTGTGTTCCTTACTCGCTATCGTTCATACCGCGTGACGTCAGAGCGCTCCAGCCAATGGAAGCTTCAACCGCCGGAGTAGCCTACCTTATATTCTAGTTACCTTGAGAGTGGTACACCAGAAATTAGCAACGTCGAGTGCATTTCTTGTCGTCTCATGCAGCTCTTTCTCAGTACATGTGGCAAGACAAAGACGACAATCAAGCAGATGGGCCGTAGTCTGCAATTCACCTCTCAGCAAGATCGATTGTTTCCCCGCCAGTGCAGTAAACAGTGAGTTTTCCAACTCATTGGGTATTCTTGGAAACAGATGAGTAGAAAGGCATAGGTTTTGCCCTGGGACTCTTATTTACTTCCCTAAAATAATTTAAAAATGAGCGAATCCCCACGAGGTCTATTTTTATGAGACCGAGTTCCACATATGAATCTGGCAGTGCTTCCACTCAGGGTACTTGTGATAATCTCTTCACTGTCATCTTTCCTATATCGATGGCTTTCTTTTAAAACCTCGTATGTCCAAATCGATGGTTTTCTTTTAAAACCTCGTATGTCCAAATGTTCTTGCTACCCATTATATTCCTTAAGACTGGTCACGCCTCCCGGTCATATATTTGTATGCAGTCCATCAGAATAATTTTCGCTGTGTTCATTTTCCTTTGCGAATATCTAAAGAAAAATGGACCTTGCCGTACCATATTGTAGGGATGTTGATTGCATGGCAAATTTACACACTCCTACAGTATAATGTATTTAAGGTTAATTTTCCTTTACAAATTGGCAGAGGAAAATGACCATAACGAAAATTATTCTTTTGGACTGCATATAAATATGTGACTGGGAGGCGTGACCAGTCTTAAGGAATATAATGGATATGAAGTATTCGGACTTACGAGGTTTTTAAAGAAAACCATCGATATGCCCTCACCTGCTGAACTCTTGCTCTTTACCGATATTAGGTTTGCAAAGTCTAGAAATGTATTTTTTTTCTCTTTCACGCTCCTTGTGGCCCCACACTTTCTCAAGCAGACACCCCGAATCTTCCAAAGATCAGAATTCTCCCACTTCCCTTACTCTTTTCTTGCTAGAAGTTTAAAGTTGCACTATCACAAAAATCTATTGGTTTTACGAAAATGACTTAGACAGCTCCTAAGGCAACGATAGGATGGAACAGAGGTAGGAATTGCTCTTAATTAAGTAATTTGTCTGGAGTGAATATGGGAAATTCAGTGCTAGGAACGCTGGGATTCGAACCACCACCTCCAGAATGCAAGCTTGCAATTACGTATTCCCCACTGAGCCTTTACCATTTTCTCTTTGGATTCAGTATTAAGTCATTATACATTTTCTCTCCTGATCCTTGGCTGAATGTCTTTCGGCTTAGAAGGACCCGGCTTCGATTCCCGGCCGGGATGAAGAATTTAACCTTAAATGGTTAATTCCCTTGACTCAGGGACAGGATGATTGTGCTATCCCCAACACCCCTGCAAGTCACACACCACACATAACACTAACCTCCACCATAACAACACGAAGTTCCCTATCATGGCACATGCCGCGCACCCTCGTTGGAGAGTATGCCTTACAAGGGCTGCATCTGGCTAGCAGTAGCCATACGAAATTCTATATATGCTTCGTTATGGACCAATAACCTCTACCGGCTTGGACTCAAACTCAGTGGGTTTGCTTTCCTACGGCAACTCCCAAGCGGACGGCGTGGCGCAATGTAGTTTCAGGACGGACGAGCCTAAGCCTGCACGTAGCATGAGGTAGCACGCTTGCCAGTATCGGTCCTTGGGTGTTGCACGAGACCAGCAAGACCCCTATCGAGAAACAATTCCAAATATCCCCGTCAGATTGCACCACTCTACAGAGATTACGTCATTCCTGCTTTCTCTCCTCTCGCAACGGTAATTTCTCTTCCACGTCCCTAGGGTAGACCATACCGAATCAGCCACAATATTACCAACATTGTGCATCAATGAAAAACAGGAGGGCAAATTTTTAATTCGAGTGAGGTAAGAATAATTGTAGTTATACTGTATAATTAGCCACTTATTTCCTGGATTATAATTGCCCAGTATACTTTAGTTTCAAGGTCGGCGGTTGCAGAGAGGGCTTTGGCTGGTCCGTTGGCTCTACACTCCGACCGACCAACCGAGTAGAGGAGGGGTGGCCGCGGCTCTGCAAATGCTGGTCCCTACCGTCGGCTGTCCTGAGAATGGTTTTCCGTGATTTTAAATTTCCTGCACTAAGGTGAATGGCGGGACAGTTCCTAGTATAGGCCACGGTCGCCAACTCTCTCACCTTCTCCACACATCACCTTCACCGTAACAAATCTCCCGGCCTGAGAGACGGCGTCACCGTCTAAGAGGCACGCCTCCCCCTTCAGGGGAGGAATTAAAACATTTTAGTAGAAGTAGTCAGTATTAATAGGAATGTAGTCCATTACTTATAAATAACAGATTCTTGTTATTTCTGTAAACTTTTTATTTAAAAATGTGACATTGAAAATATTGGTGCACACTCGGCATCAGATACTGGTGTCACTGTTTATAATGGTATATACGAGATAATCACCCTAACTGTAATCATAGGAGAAAGAAGAATAAAGAGAAGGGCCATGCAAGGCATTAAAATTAAACATTCTGAAGGCATTGAAAACCTAATACCAACGAGATCGGAAGAGAAGATAGGCAGACTTAAGAAGCGCTACACAAATTTAGTAATATTAAGTCATTTAACACTGATATAAGATAGTTCGTGGTGATAATAAAGATAAGAAGAGAAGAAGATTAAATTTATAATAATAATAATAATAATAATAATAATAATAATAATAATAATAATAATAATAATAATAATAATTCGAGCACCATGTCGGCCAGTCTACTGAAGTTCATCTTGAAAATCAGAACATTTACGCGCCCACCATTCCGTTCTACAAAAAATAAATACCAGCTGAATGAAGTAGAGATTATCGGCCTAATGATTGGTGCTCGTGGCACAATACCTGCCTTGTTCGTAGAATTCTGGAAGAAGTTTGATCTGCCTATGAACAGCATTGCAAGAATAGTTACCACCACCATACGTGGATCTGTACACATCCTGAAAACTCACCTGTTCGGACCTCCATAATAAGAAAAAAAATCCGTATCATCGCTATATTATTTCTATGTGATAAAAACATTCTCTATCTTGACATGCTTTACTTTGTCCATTGTGGCAACCCGTAATTGTGGGAAGTCGTTGATTCGTTCAATAAATATATAATAATAATAATAATAATAATAATAATAATAATAATAATAATAATAATAATAATAATAATAATAATAACGAAATTGAGGATGATGATGCTACAATCCTATGGAGTTAATTAGCCAAACTCTGACTTCCTCGGTAGGTACCGAGGATCAACCAGCTATGGAATCACTGATGACAGCTCGGTCAAAGAATGTAGTGTTTCCTCCACACAACGTATTTTGGAAGTCAATTTAAGTGACCGTGACCACTCTGGTTGTAAGGAACGACCCCCTACAGGTTTTTGGACGGACGCTCCCCCGTCGTCCTCCAGATGTGGACCACCGGCGATAGTCTCAAGTTGCAGGGTTGCTTCTGGAAGACCTCACTCTTTGCCTCGCCTCGCTCCATTTGAACTGAAACACGTGCTGCCTGAAGTGTCAAATAATTGTGAGGTCCCTTCTAATGAGATTCTCAGTCTGACTGTGGATCGGATGGCTGAACGTTGACTTTTCACAATAGCATACCGAGATCAAACTACTACTACTACTATTATTATTACTACTACTACTACTACTACTACTACTAATATTAATAATAATAATAATAATAATAATAATAATAATAATAATAATAATAATAATAATAACAATAATGGCGTGCGGCGAATTGAGATCGTATAGGCGAACAGCGCATCTGTGAAGATGGGGCCCTGGCTAAGATGAATACTTTTCCCTTTCCTTAATTCTTTCTTTCTTTTCTTTCTTTCTTTCTTTCTTTCTTTCTTTCTTTCTTTCTTTCTTTCTTTCTTTCTTTGTTAATCCGTTTACCGTCCGGGGTTGGTTTCTCCGTCGGACTCAGCAAGGAATCACACCTCTACCGCCTCAAGGACAGTGTCCTCACTGTCCTGGAGACTTTGGCTCGGGGGAATACAATTGGAGAGGAGGACCAGTACCTCGCCAGGCTGCCTCGTCTGCTATGTAGAAGAGAGGCCTTGTGGTGGAGATGGGAAAACAAGGAAGAGGGAAGAAAGTGGCCGTAGCCTTAAGTTAGGTACCATCCCAATATTTACCTGGAAGAGAAGTGGGAAACCATGGAAAACCGCTTCGATGGTGGCTGATATGGGAATCGAAACCCCGTCTACTCAGTTGACCCCGCGAGGCTGAGTGGACCTCGTTCCAGCCCTCGTACCACATTTAAATTTCGTGATAGAGCCGGGAATCGAAGCCGGACTCTGGGGGTGGCAGCTAATCACGCTGACCACTACACCACGGAAGCGGGCATAATTGTTTTTATTAGGTAAAATAGTTCGTCACACATGAGAGTGAAGTGTGGTAGGAAGAACAAAGAGGATGGCAGGGAGTTCCTCAGAGAGCAATACCTAAACAGGACTGCTTAATTGACTGGAAAATCTGTATTTTTAAATATTTTATTTTACGAAACAAAGAACGTGAAAAAAATTGTTGACACTCTTGGAGAAAAGTGTGTAAAGTATGAAATGTTAATGAACGATATAAACAAGTGAACATTAAGACAAGATAAAGAAAATAACAGCTGACTATTGCCACAAAGGAAACTGTTAAGAGAAACAGTCTTCAAGTTCAAGAGGATTATGAATACAAGAGGTGCATTAACCCTTAACAGGAGTAGTCGGGTCCCCGACATCCTACAAAATGCCATTGCGTCATAAATCTACCGCTTGAGTCGCCACAGTCTCGAGACAGCCTCTAAATTCCTTGCAGTATGTTGGTGATTTTGTGCAAGTTCGTTCTGTTTCAATGTGAACTGCGAGTACCGAACGAGTTGGTTGCGCGTTTTGGGTCATGTAGCTGTATACTTCAGATGGTAGGTTCGAACTCTGCTATCGGCTGCCCTAAAGAGGGTTCTCCAAGGCTTCCCATTGTATATCAGGAAAATTCTGTGACTGTGCCTTAATTAAGGCCTCGGTGTCGACTCGTTGACTAAGTGGTTAGCGTACTGACCTTCGGTTTTGAGGGTCCCGCGTTCGATTCTCGACTGGGATGGGGATTTTAACCTTCATTGGTTAATTCCTATGGCCCGGAGGCTGGGTATTTGTGCTGTCCCCAACATCGCTGCAACTCACACACCACACATAACACCATCCTCTACTACAATAACACGCAGTTACCTACACATGACAGATGCCGCCCACCTTCATCGGAGGGTCTGCCTTACAAGGGCTGACTCGGCTAGAAATAGCCACACGAAATTATTATTAGGCCTCGGTCGCTTCCTTCACAATCTTAGTCCTCTCCTATCTCATCGTTGCGGAAACAAATACCTGTGGCGTGACGTTAAACTACTAGCAAAAAATAAAAATATAAAATCTATCGTACAATACTAGTATTCGAACCAGGTACAATTCCAATACAAATGTCTGAATAATTTTTTTACAGCCACGTTGTCAAATTTTACCCGGAGCCAAGGAAATCCGGATTCAATAATATTTTCTCGAATATAATAAAATCTGCAGTCCTTTTTAAAATCCTGTTATTTTTACAAAATTGCTATATTTATGAGTCCGGAATTAAGGAGGTAGCCTGTAATACAATACACTCTATAAAATAATTTACTGAATCAGCATGATCTTTTAAAATAATATTGATGTATTTCTATTGTTATTTCTCGTTCGATTTGTGTTTGACTTTCCAGCTTCTTCGATAATCTGTAACCACTTAACGTCAAAGAACAAATGGTTATGTTTAGCTTCACAGTAGAGTCTCAGTACATCACTGGCCTCTTCGCTGGACGCTCTAATAATATTAGTATAGCTTAAGCTGTATTCCACGGGTGAAAGATGGCGGTAAAGCAGATTTTAAGAGGATAGAATAAAAACAACAACGAAGTGCATATAGAAATTTTGTATCTTAAGAGGATACCAGTAGTTTCTCTTAAAGTAATCATATGAACTAATTTCCGTAAGATATTAGTCGACGAATCATATTCAGCTTTTTCTGTCTGTAGCAATACCTACTAGTGACAAAACTCGTCGGTGCATTATTAAGTGAATTCATTGTAATTTTTCAGATATGTCAATTCACAATTGATCGATCACATCCGTTTTCATGTTCCAGGCGTAACTTCACGCCACCAAACATCATTTCACGTACCTAACTCTAGAACTGCACATGACATGAATTCCCCGCTTGCAAAAATTTGTTCGTTTTACCATTCAGTCAGTGCTAAGATTTATTCTCTTGCCTTGACAAATTCAACAGATATCTTAACATGCATGTTTGTAAATTATAGGAAAAGATTCCAACTTTCTGGAAATTTCAGAGCTCATTATGTACTCTTATTTATTTTCTTTCCTTTCCTCTTTCCCTTCCTTTCTTTCTTTAATTTCAGTTTTAGCTTAGTTACCTACTTACTTAAGTTAATCGAGTTAATTTTACAGCGTAAATAATGTTTGTCCTTTATATAATGTTATTTTATTTAATTTCGTATCTTTTGTAACAAGAAGATACTTTGGTCAGCGGCGATATGACCCTCCATTTTCGGTTTTCTCACCTCCTCTCTGCCATCAGTCCTCCCCTCTGTCCTTTTCAGCCACATATCCCTTGGTCTTCCTCTTGGGGTCGTTTCCTTATACCGAGCTCGATAGCTGAAGTCGCTTAAGTGCGGACAGTATCCAGTATTCGGGAGATAGTAGGTTCGAACCCCACTGTCGGCAGCCCTGAAAATGGTTTTCCGTGGTTTCCCATTTTCAAACCAGGCAAATGCTGGGGCTGTACCTTAATTAAGGCCACGGCCGCTTCCTTCCCACTCCTAGCCCTTTCCTGTCCCATCGTCGCCATAAGACCTATCTGTGTCGGTGCGACGTAAAGCAAATAGCGTTTCCTTATGTAACCATCTCTTCTTGTATCTTCATGTGTCCATACCATTGGAGTCTTAGTCTTGTCTTGGAAGGGTTGTAGGCCTACTTCCTTTCTGGCATTTTCATTTCTCATTCTGTCCGGCTCCATGGCTAAATGGTTAGCGTGCTGGCCTTTGGACACAGAGGTCCCGGGTTCGATTCCCGGTAGGGTCGGGAATTTTAACCTTAATTGGTTAAATTCGCTGGCACCGGGGCTGGGTGTATGTATCGTCTTCATCATCATTTCATCCTCATCATGACGCGCAGGTGGCCTACGGGAGTCAAATCGAAAGACGTGCATTTGGCGAGCCGAACTTGTCCTCGGACACTCCCGGCACTCTATCCAAACTCGTTACTCCTACATGTTGCACTGTTCTATTTTGGAATTTCCTATTCTTATGTTTGTACACAAGAACCCCGTTTATCCGGATTAAGTGAGACTGAAACTGATCCGGATTATCGAAAATTCGGATGATCCGAAAAACTGAAAAAGAAATACAGTACATGTTATATAGGGTCTAATATATTAACATAAGTTGTACAGCAATAAGTTTCTTCAATTATACAATAAATATAAGGACACTTTCCTTACATTTACGATTCTGTTCTATGCACTAAAGTAATGTGTGAGCTTTTTCTGTTTTACATTTGTATAGCGTTTGCACGCAGCATGATCACGAAGACGTTTTACTAAAAAATCAGTTCTGCCCGTGTGGTTTCAATCTGGGATTCTAAATAGGCCATCAATTTGTCCAGCTGCAATGTTGTATCTCCATGAGTCATTGTTTCTTCTGATAGAGGGCCGGTTTCATCTTCAAATTCACCATCCCTCTCGGCATTACCTACCGAGGAACAAGAGACAATAATTTTTTCATCTGTTATTATGCCGTAGCCTGAATTACAGTCATTTTTCAACCTGTCATTTACGTCGTTCACATCTACGTGCGGGAATGCGTGAAAATGTGTCAAGGAACTCAGAAGAGTCCACGGTTTCCCATTCTCAATTCCAGGCAAATGCTGGGACGGTACCTGTGATAGACCGCGGCCCACTTACTTCCAATTCCTGTCCTTAACTATCGTTGGTGGAGAGACATTCAAGGAGAATCGACCGCGTAAAAGAAATACTGTACAAGTAAAAATAAATTTTTATTATTTTCGATCCGGATAAACCGGAGATCCGGATTAATGAGGGCCGGGTAAACCAAGTCCTTGTGTATTAACATTCCTGCCATATTTGCTCACAACTAAAATTTTGATTTTAAGATTGTAATGTTTCAATGTGCCTGCTGCCATTTCTTGATGGATACAGTACTTTTGTATCCATCTCTTGGCACAGGCCAGAGTAAAATGTAGCTTCCACCGAAGTCCCAGTCTCATCCATGGCTGTGACAATATGGAAGCTGCTGGGGTATGGGTGGTGCTGAGTAATGACATTCAGAGCACGACTAGTGCATCTGAGTGCTATGAAAGGTGTTGCTCATAGGGTCAGTCGTGCTGCAATAGCACTTGCTGACCCAGTGAGGAAAGCAATGGCAAACTACCTCACTCCTCAACTTGCCTAGTACGCCTCATTTTGGTGCTGCCATTGGTTTTTGCGGTTTCCTTATAACCGCATAACCTTTGGTGGTGCTATTTGAGGATCCAACCAGCCTCTGGGCTGATGACCTAACAGACAGAATGTTTCAATGTATAACAAAGAACAGTCAACATTCTATGTAATTCCTTCTCAGAGTCTGTTACCATAGAAATGTCATCAGTAAATCTAATACTGTGGATTCTTTTCCCATTTATGTTTATTCCTTCAGTCCTTTCCTTTAAAACACATATTGCGTCCTCAATAAACGTATTGAAAAGGTATGTTGAGAGTAGACAACCATGCCTCACTCCTTTCTTAATTCTTGCCATTCTTGTACATCTGTTCACCACTACATTTGTACACTGGTTCTTGTAAATTTTCCAGATGAGCCTCCTGTCTTTCCACTCAATTCCTACTTTCTTCATACACCGTATTTAAACAATAGTTCCCAGTTGTCTTGTCAAAAGCTTTTTCTAAGTCAGTGAATTCTATAAACACTTTTCTGTTCATTTCTAACTTTCTTTTTTTTCGGTATAATTCTTAATGCAAGGATTGCTTTTCCCGTTCCTTTGCCTTATCTAAAACCAAATTGATTATCTTCTATGTACTGCTCTATCTTAAATTTTATCTTGTTTATTATATTTAGGAGTACTTTTGAGGTATGGGATATGATAAAGATCGTGATGAAATGGAGCACTTTGATTGGTGGAATTGGTTTTGCTTCTCAGATTTCGAAAAATGAACTTGGAATTTGCATACTTTGCTTCTATGCCGTTTTTGCTACTAAGAGATTAGTTTTTTTTTAAAGCTGACAGGTCACTGAATCCAATGCCATCAAAATATAGATTTCAGAAAAATGTGGAGATTGCAGCTTTTCCATATCGGCTGATGACCTAACCTAAACTAACCTAACGAAACAAAATTAATTCATCTTAGAAATAAATGACTGTAATAGGAGATAGGATAAAAAAAGGACTACAATGATAATGACAAGGAGAAAGGTGATTATAAACATTTTTATACAAGGGTAAAAAAGTAAATAATATTTCTCCTAGAAATAAAGACAGCTGACGAATTCAGACAAAACTTAAAGAACTGGGAATTTGATAAATTAGAGACATTTGATTGCCGAAATTATCACTGCCTTCTGTATCGAACTCATCACTGTCTTTTCAATGCCACTTTGAATTACTTCCGAAAAACGAGCGGTTTCTAAACAAAGGATTAGCAATGGTGCAACAGGTTTATGAAAATATGACGGTAAGAGTTCTACCACGGTTTCGTGACGACTGATATTTACCGAGAATGGTGCACCCGGTTATAACTCCTAAACGAAGCAGCAACAACAAACTAGACATCATCAACAGTGTTGCCTGCGAGTTAGTTAATGACCTACTTACCCGGCTATTTGTTCACTAATTGTTTGCCGTCGTACTCTTAGCCATGAGCAATGTTACCAGGCAGTCTTCCCTTTGGCTCAGTCGGCTGCCTCGTGCCCACCGTGTTTTCTTTGGCAGAGACGCCGTCATCTCGGCCACGTCCGTGATGGCAGAGCGTCAACCTTTAAAATATAGATGTAGTCACACGACCCCTATCAGCACACGTGAACACTCCACTCCAGAGCTTGCATTAAAAATATCAGTGAGTACAGAATTCAAATCGATTCGAGTACACTTTCCGTACTGACAACGGAACTCAGTCCCAATTGAGTCTCAAGGCTGATACGGTTAAATCAGGGAACGTATCGTACTCATTTCGAGTTTAGTTCCATGTAAACGCGCTTCCTACTGAGATCGTATTGAAGATAACTGCGCGAACACTCCATGTTTGTTTTGTCGAAAATAATTTCCATAATAGGATCTTCATAACCGATACTCGACTGAATATTTATAGACAATGACGAATAGTCATCCATAAAAGTGTTTTAATACTTCACTTCAGTAAGCAATTTCAAAAGTGTGATTAGGAAGAGAGAAAGAAGCGGCCGTGGCCGTAAGTTAGGTACAATCCGAGCATTTGCCTGGAGGAGAAGAGGGGGAAACCACGGAAAACCATTTCGAGGATGGCAGAGGTGAGAATCGAACGCCCCCTCTTCAGCTGACCTCACGAGGCCAAGTGGACTCCGTTATTTAGTATTAATTATGATTCTAATGTACAATATCTGTAATTGGTTTAGTGTAAGGATGGCCTAATGGCCTTAACTACGTCATTAAAGA
This sequence comes from Anabrus simplex, assembly GCF_040414725.1. Lineage (NCBI taxonomy): Eukaryota > Metazoa > Arthropoda > Insecta > Orthoptera > Tettigoniidae > Anabrus > Anabrus simplex. The sequence continues at coordinate 24,358,691 of NC_090269.1, read as the reverse complement.
CATCTATCTATCTATCTACCTATCTACAGAAAGCAAATTGAAAAAATTAAATGGCAATGTTCTTGTTATATAAGGGCCAGTGGTACAAACCCTCGGACGTGTATCTAGCAGGAACGCTGCACTGCTTTATAGCATTTTAGCGTTTACTTTAACTTCGCACACTTGGCAGAAGAGGATTTTGCCTTCCGTAGAGAAGCAATAGTAATGTTAATTGATTTACCGTCCCACTAAGTTTGACAGTTTTTGGAGACGCAGATATGGCACAATTTGTCCCGCAGGAGTTCCTTTACGTGCGAATAAATCTACAGGCATGTGGCTGACGTATTTGAACACCTTCGAATATCACCGGAATGAGCCAGGATCGAACCTGCCAAGCTGGGGTGAGAAGACCAGCGCCTCATCCGTCCGAGCCACTCAGCCTGTCCCGTAGAGAAGCATTCCTCCCCGAACTCTTTAACGCAATTTCTTAATTTAACACTTTCACTACAAAGTTTGAACGAAATCGGTGACACCATAGTTCTTTTTAGTGCGATGAAAATATTTCTTTCTTTCTTTCTTTCTTTCTTTCTTTCTTTCTTTCTTTCTTTCTTTCTTAATCTGTTTACCGTCCAGGATTGGCTTTTCCCTCGGAATGAGCGAGGGATTCCGCCTCAAGGGCAGAGTCCTGGAGCGTGCAACTTTGGGTCTGTGATACAACTGGGAGAGAGGGCCAGTACCTCGCCCAGGCTGCCTCACCTACTAAGCTGAACAGGGGCCTTGTGGGCGGATGGAAAGATCGGAAGGGATAGAAAAGGAAGAGGGAAGGAAGCGGCCATGTCCTTAAGTTAGATACCATCCCTGCATATGCGTGGAGAAGAAATGGGAAACCACGGCAAACCACTTCGAGGACGGCTGAGGTGGAAATTGAATCCCCGCTACTCAGTTGACCTTTTCAGTCGTCGTACTTCGTTTCAAATTTCATAGCAGAACCGGGAATCGAAGCTGGGCATCTGGGGATGGCAACTAATGACACTAACCACTACACCACACAGATGGATGCAATGAAAATCTAAAATATTAAAATATTTAACTTTAGACTTCTGTCCTCCCTAAGTAAATAATCAGTTTTTTTCTGTGTAATAGTGGCGTATTCCAAATAACGTTACTGACATAAATTTCAATATTTCCACGTGTTTTGTCAATCTAATGTGTTTGTTTTGGAGTTCAAGAGTTTACATGAACCCTCTTTTCAATTGAGTACCTTCTTCCGGACGACATGTAGGTGCCGTAATCGCATTAGCACCATGGGGAAGTCCCGGTCTTAAGCCTCTGCTAATCCTGGCAGGCGAGGAGACGAGGACACTCCAGATGGTGACAAGGTGCGAACTACAGCCTGTTTCGTAAGTTGTTCTACACTCGGCGAGCTTGCTAAGTAACAGAAGAAGTCTGAGAAAAAAAAATCAGGAGGTCTATGAGCAGTGAGTAGTTATTGTAAACGTATTTTTGAGTCATAATCCACTTCACATCCGAAAATATACACTTCTCAATACAAGTTTGTAATAATACCGTTGAAATGTTGTGTTTATAACACATGGAATCCTCACTGATGTTTTACAGGAGCACAATCAAATTACTTTTCCATCATTTGAGGAGCCCAGAAATGGCCGAAGAAAATGAAAATGAAATTACAGTGGCAGTAGATAGCCTATTCCAAAACTTGGGAAAATTTGGTGATGTATTTCTTCTTTTCTTTTTTGTTTTAATTTGCTTTGCGTTGCACCGACAGAGATAGTTCTTACGACGGCAGAGGGCTAGGAGTGGGAAGGCAGTCGTTATAGCTTAATTTAGGTAGAGTCAAAGCATTTGTACCGGGCTGAGTGGCTCAGACGGTTAAGGCGCTTGCCTTCTGACCCCAACTTGGCAGGTTCGATCCTGGCTCAGTCCGGTGGTATTTGAAGGTGCTCAAATACGACAGCCTCGTGTCGGTAGATTTACTGGCACGTAAAAGAACTACTGCGGGACTAAATTCCGGCACCTCGGCGTCTCCGAAGACCGTAAAAGTAGTTAGTGGGACGTAAAGCAAATAGTATTATTATTCAAAGCATTTGCCTGGTGTGAAAATGGGCTGCCAACAGTGGGATGCGAGCCCATTATTTCCCGAATGAAAACTGATAGCTACGTGGCCCAAGCCGTATTGCCACTTGCTCGGTCTATAAGGAAGAATCGACACTGCAAGTAATGAGATTCTTTTGTCAATGATATGCAGTTGTTGCATATCAATCGCCAACAACTTTAGCTAGGATAGAACGCGATACCTTGACAGCAGAATGGCAACACCTAACAGAGATATACTTGAAGGAAGGTACAAAAATCCTTAATACTATCTCAAAACCTAACAAGGAACTTTTAGATTGCACGGAATAGACTTGATTTATATCGATGGCTTTTTTTAAAAACGTCGTAAGTCCGAATACTCTTCCTATCCATTATATTCCTTAAGACAGGTCACGCCTCCCAGTCCCACATTCAGTCCAAAAGAATAATTTTCGTTATGGTCATTTTCCTCTGCCAATCTGTAAAGGAAAATGAACCTTAAGTACATTATACTGTAGGAGTGTGTAAATTTACCATGCAATCAACATCCCTACAATACGGTACGGTAAGGTCCATTTTCCTTTAGACATCGGCAAAGGAAAATGAACACAGCGAAAATTATTCTGATGGACTGCATATAAATATATGTCCGGGAGGCGTGACCAGGCTTAAGGAACATAATGGGTAGGAAGAACATTTGGACATACGAGGTTTTAAAAGAAAGCCATCGATATGGACCGGGTGAGCTGGCCGTGCGGTTAGGAGCGCGCAGCTGTGAGCTTGCATCCGGGAGATAGTGGGTTCGAATCCCACTGTCGGTAGCCCTAACGATGGTTTTCCGTGGTTTCCCATTTTCAAACCAGGCAAATGCTGGGACTGTACCTTAATTATGGCCACGGCCGTTTCCTTCCGACTCCCAGTCCTTTCCTACCCCAGCGTTGCCATAAGACCTATCTACGTCGGTGTGACGTAACACAAATTGTGAAGAAAAAAATGTATATCGATGGCTTTCTTTAAAAACCTCGTAAGTCCGAATACTCTTCCTATCCATTATATTCCTTAAGACTGGTCACGCCTCCCAGTCACATATTTATATGCAGTCCAAAAGAATAATTTTCGTTATGGTCATTTTCCTCTGCCAATTTGTAAAGGAAAATGAACCTTAAGTACATTATACTGTAGGAGTGTGTAAATTTGCCATGCAATCAACACCCCTAAAATACGGTACGGTAAGGTCCATTTTCCTTTAGACAACAGCAAAGGAAAATGAACACAGCGAAAATTATTCTGATGGACTGCATATAAATATATGTCCTGGAGGCGTGACCAGTCTTAAGGAATATAATGGGTAGGAAGAACATTTGGACATACGAGGTTTTAAAAGAAATCCATCGATATGGAAGTTTTATTTGTTAAGCGTGGTTGCTTGAAAGTTGAAATAAAATGGTCCACAGATTTCCACATAGCAAGTCTGTTGAAAAACCGAGATATTTGAAAACGACCTATGAATCCTTACTTCCATTCAATTCATCGTTGTAATGCTTAGAGCTCGAGCATGGAGACTAATTCTATTATATGCCGTTTCCATCGACCGCTAAAGATAACATGAGGCGCCGACTGAAATCTTTGCTAGAGAAAATACAATTTATGTCTCTGTTTATATTACCGAATTTGTTACCGCTCTATTTTGACAGTATGAGTTGAAAGATTTTATTAGGTTAAAATGAGTTACGAAACTGACTGCATCACATGTATAAGTTACCGCTAAAACACAAATCCACACCCAACATTTCTCGCCAATTCTTTTTCATTGCAGCCAGTATATTTAGAAAAGACAGTAAAAATATTACCACATGGACACTTGTAAAAAAAGGACAGGGGCTAACAGATTAAACAATGATGAAGTTATGGCCTGTAATATACAGGCAATGTTTTTCCACGGAGAATTGGGATCCAACAGAACGTCATAAACCAATAGCCATAAATTATATCTGAAATCAAAATATGATTTTGTCGTAAGAACAATATTGACTCACTATGTAGAGCATACGCACACTGAGGGAACAGCAATGTACATTACTCGTAGAATATCAACCGCCGGCCGAGAATCACCAAGTCTTGTCCTCCAGGAATATATTCGAAATTTAACGTCTACATGGTACAAATTAATTCCTGATTGCGATCTGTGAACTGAACGTAGTATTTAGAGATTAATGCAACTAATATTAAATTCATAAACAGGATAATAACCACGATCATTTATTTCAACTTCAGCATGATCCATAATGTTTTAACCGTGTGGTGACTTTTTTAAGAAGCAAATCGGTAGGAGTAATGAGTTCCTGGTTATTTTTATTGTTACCGTACGGAGATATCCGTGGTAGTTAGAGGTGAAAGAAGGTGCGGGCTGGAATAGGTCTCAACTACAAAATTAAAGTTAATTTAAAACTTTAACAAAGGTTATATTTTCTTTTCCAAAATCAATCAATAACAAAGTATAACAGGTACCAAATAGCAAAACAACAAATTACGAAATTACAAATTACAGTTAGTTACAGGATTTGGGCTTCGAGCCCCGTTTTACATTCCTGAGCCCTCAGCTCACAACCACAAATTACCAAAGGGCAGAAAACCCCTTCATACCAAGGAGCGCTTGCCCCTAATTACAATGTTAAGCCTCCTAGAGTCCCGCAGAGATCAAATTAGGAAAGAGCAGTCCCGCTCTCAATTTTACAAGCCTATCAAAGGCCACAACAAACTTCACTCCTAACTGCCCTCAAGGCACACATACAGTGAAACAGGGGTATCTTGTACCCAACCTACGGGGCCTTCACATGAAGAAAAACATTGGGTTAATTAAATGGCCCAAAATACCAAATTGAAAGGAGGCGAAAACATGCACTCCTACGCAAAAGTTATTAAAACCTAAGAGGCACTAGGCCGATAATACAGGGGCTAATCCCAATCTATAGAGGTGACTCGTATGAGGAAACTTTAATACATTAAGGAAGAGAAGAAACGGTTATGAAAACGTAGTCACCTCGATTTCAAAATGAAAGGGAGCTCGAGAGGGTGAAGCACTCTCTACCCCTGCTTTATGGAAAAGGGATTTGAAGTTTTTACATATACTGAAAAGTAATTTACATTGAAAAGGAATTGGTTACATATTAAAGGTTTCGAACCCTCCCCGAGAGTTAAACTGCTGAGCTAGCAAGAAATATAGATGTTAAAAGGCCATTACCTTGTTGGAGATCTGTTGCCCGAAGAAAGAGGCGCTTCCCGCCCCCTGCTACATATCCACACACTAAGAAAGATGTTACTGAAGTGGCCCAGAGACAAGAAAATCAGCAGTTTATACACCCTCGTGGAACATTCGAGACCTTTCAAGAATGAGTAGACACACCCCCTCACCTTTATTGGATAGCTTAGAGCAACATATCTATGTCGGAGAAGACATACATGATTGGTTGGAAATAAATTAAAGAAATTTGGGATTGGCTAAATTCAAAACAGGCGGATAGAAAGGATTAATGTTGCCAACCCAAAGATAACCGAACAAAATATAGTAAAAACAAAACTTATGAATTCAAAATTTCTTCAAGAAAGTTCATTCCTTCGCACCAGAGTGCGTAATCGTAGTTTTTAGTGGAGACATCTGGTAGAGAACGTCCACACTTCTTGATCAATTACAAGCAAAACTCATCAAAATTCACACAGAGCCATCTTCGGAGAAACTGGTGAGTTAATACAGTTTTTTAAAGTTCAGGCTTTCTCCTGTAGAGAAGTTTCAATTGGCGCAAGATTTTAACTTGCGCCGCGTAGAGGTGTACAGCCCGGTACAATTATTATTATTATTATTATTATTATTATTATTATTATTATTATTATTACTATTATTATTATTATCATTATTATTATTATTATTATTATTATTATTATTATTATCATTATCATTATTGTTACGGGGTTACCCGTGGAATGCAGAGGTGAAAGAAAGTGCGGGCTGGAATGGGTCTAACTACAAAGCTGGGATATTAATTAAAATTGAATTGAAGGTTATATTTAGCAAAACTTAACAATTTTGACATAGAATTTGAACATACAACAAATAACAACAAGTTAACAAATCAGGTACAAGACCAGGAAAGCCAAGATTTAGAGATACTTTAAGGATCTTGGCTTCGAGCCCCACTTTTTACAATTCCTGAGCTCTCAGCTCACAACCACATATTACCAAAGGGCAGAAATCCCCTTATTGCATGGAGCACTTGCTCCCACCTTTTAACCTCAAGCCTCCCAGAGGAACTTTTCAAACACAAGAAAGAGCTGACCCGCTCTCAATTTTTCAAGCCTATTAAAGGCAATACCAGACTTTTACACTAAATTGCCGTCAAGGCACCGCTTATATCAAATGAAACGGGGGTATCTCGTACCCAACCTACTGGGCCTCAGTGGAAAAGAACAGATTAAGTAAATGGCCCAAAATACCAAGATGAATGGAGGCGTTGCTTGCACTCCTACATGAAACCTTTTAAAACCTAAGGGGCACTAGGCCGAAGAAACAGGGGCTAATCCCAAACTATGGAGGTGACTCGTATGAGAAAACTTTAAGACATTACAGAAGGGAATAAACAGTTCGATGGCTTTCTTTTAAAACCTCGTATGTCCAAATTTTCTTCCTACCCATTATATTCCTTAAGACTGGTCACGCCTTCCAGTCATATATTTATATACAGTTCATCAGAATAATTTTCGCTGTGTTCATTTTCCTTTGCTAATGTCTAAAGGAAAATGGACCTTACCGTACCGTATTTTAGGGATGTTGATTGCATGGCAAATTTATACATTCCTACAGTATAATGTATTTAAAGTTCATTTTCCTATACAAACTGGCAAAGGAAAATGACCATAACGAAAATTATTCTTTTGGACTGCATATAAATATGGGACTGGGAGGCGTGTCCGGTCTCAAGGAATATAATGGATAGGAAGAGTATTCGGACTTACGAGGTTTTTAAAGAAAGCCATCGAGTTACAAAACGTAGTCACCTCAAACCAAAAATGAAGGGGAGCTCAAGAGGGTAAAGTACTCTCTATCCCCGTTTTACAGTTAAAGATATGTGAAGCTTTACAAAAGCGACGGCAAATTACATGTTTCAAGATAGGTTACATAGTAAAGGTTTCGGACCTTCCCCGCGGTTTAGACTGCTGAGCTAGCGAGAAATAAAGATGTTAAGTGGCCATTACCTTGTTGAAGAGCTGCTGCCGGATGAAAGAGGCGCTTCCCGCCTCCTGCTATACTTCCATACACTAGGCTAGATGTTGTTCGAGTGGTGGAGAGCCAGGAAAATCAGCAGATGTTATACTCCCGAGGAAGATTCGAGACCTTTCAAGAATAATTAAGACACACCCACTCAACTTTATTGGCTGGCTAAAAGGCACACATCAAAATTGAAGAAGGAGGACACTATTGGTCAAAAATTAATTACAGAAATTCTGGATTGGCTAAGTTCAAAACTGGCGGAAAGAAAAGATTTATATTGCCAACCCACAAATGAGAGAACGAAATTTAGTAAAGAACAAACTTATGAAAAAAAAATTTCTTCAAATAATATTCGTTTGTTCTGTGGTTCATGATCAGACGTTTGTTGTTTGAGTCATCAGTCCATAGACTGGTTTGCTGCAGCACTCCATGCCACCCTATGCTGCAAACCTTTTCATTTCCACGTAACTACTACATCCTACATCTGCCTTAATCTACTTTTCATATTCATATCTTGATCTACCCCTACTGCTCTTACCGCCTACACTTCCCTCAAAAACCAACCGAACAAGTCCTGGGTGTTTTAAGATATATCCTGTCATTCTATCTCTTCTTCCCGTCAAATTTAGCCAAATCGAACTCCCCCTAATTATTACTCATGACTAGGACTCGGATATTTAGGAAAAGTCATATTTTTCTTTGTCTCCATTGTCTTGTCTGATTGGATTTTGGTGCAAATCAGGTGATTATCGTCACAATTAAGTGATTTTTATTTGTCATATAAATGCATATTAGGCTATTTGTTGTCAGAAGGTCATATTTTGAGCTATTGTCGTAGAAACGTCATATTTCGGTCATATTTCTGTCATATTTCGACGGTTTGGCGACACCTGTAGCTGTGCAAAATCATCGTCAACTTTCCGCATGAGAACTATTATTCACAAAACTGCTTTTCCGTATCACATCTGTACTTAATACAAGTGGAATACTCTGTCTCTTCTATCAAGATTGCGCAGGAATTGTTTTCCAACAGTCTGTCACAATGACTGGCATATATCTGCATAGTGAGTTTGCACTATGTGCCCTTCCACCCTACCATAATGTATCGAAAGACATCTACTTAATTCGTTTCGTGGTGCTCAATTTAAACTTCAACGAATTTGAGTAATATTAATGTAATCCGGGTTTACACGTTCCAAAATATTTAAAAATAGATTTAATTCTAGTTTTCTCGTATTTCAAACCACCAATGAAGGATGCAAACATGTTTTGACTTTCCAGATGTTGTGTGATCTGATCATCTTTGCGAACGTAGTACTTTATAGGTATGTATTCACAAATATTTGATAAGTGAATCGAGGACAATAGACACTGAATAACTGCTAAACATGTAGGCTCTATATTCAAAAAATTAATATGAATGTAAGAATAAAGAATTTACTTAACAAATATGTATCAAAGGAATTGCCGTTTCGATTTATAACTTGTTTTATAATGGCCATATTTAGATTAATCATTTTCGGGTCATATTTTGTAATTTTTAAGTCATATTTCGTCACTTTTGAAGTCACTTTTCGTCTCTTTTGAGGTCATATTTGCTTGCTTATTTGGGCTATTTTTAGGTCTTAAACATTCGAGCCTTACTTATGACTTACTACTGATCTGCATTTAGGGCAGTCGTCCGGTAGCCTTTTCTTAAATGATGGCAAAGAAATTGGAAATTTGTTGAACATCTCCCTTGGTAAGTTATTCCAATCCCTAAATCCCCTTCCTATAAAGGAATATTTGCCACAATTTATCCTCTTGAATTCCAACTTTATCTTCATATTGCGATCTTTCCTACTTTTAAAGACACCACTCTAACTTTTTCGTTTACTGATGTCCTCACACGCCATCTCTCCACTGACAGCTCGGAACATACCACTTAGTCGAGCAGCTCGTCTCCGTTCTCCCAAGTTTTCCCAGCCCAAACTTTGCAACATTTTTGTAACGCTACTCTTTTGTCACAGCCCCAACAGCCATCACGTACACACACCAGCCACTATCTTTAGTAATTGCACTTTCCTGTACTAACAATGAGGTCGTATGAGGTCGATTCAGTACCTTTACATTTTTGAATCTGTTTACCCATCTCACCTTCAGCACTTTTCAGTAACACCACATTTCTCAATCTTCTAATCTCTTCCTTTCTGAGTTAGTTCTCATCCATGTTTCACTTCCATATAATGCCACGCTCCAGGCGAAAGTCTTGAAAAACATCATTCTCATTCCTATATCAATGTTCAAAGTGAGCAAATTTATTTTCTTAAGAAAGGCTTTCCTTGCTTGTGCTAGTCTGCATTTTATGTCCTAGTTACTTCTGCCATCGTCACTTCTGTTACTACTCAAGTAACAATATTCATCTACTTCATTTAAGACTTCATTCCTTAATCTAATATTTCCTGCATCACCTGACTTCTTTCGACTGCACTCCATTACTTTTGTTTTGGCATTTATTTTCATCTTCTGATCCTTCCCCGAAACTGTGTCCATAAAAGTCAGCAATTTTTCCATATCTTCTGCAAAATCATATAAAATAACAATATAATTCGAAAATCTCAGGGTTTTGATTTCCTCTCCTTGGATTGTGATTCCCTTTCCAAATTCCTCTTTGATTCACTTCACCTACTATTTATATAAACATTAAAAACGAGGGAGGATAAACTGCAGCCCTGCTTCACTCCTTTCTGGATTGTGTTTCTTTTTCAAAGCTCGGGATTCCTATTACTTCAGAATGATTTTTGTACAGATTGCATATAGTTCTTCTTTCTTGTCATCTGTTCCCGATCATCTTCAGAATATCAAAAAGCTTCGTCCAATCAACGTTATCAAATCCCTTTCCTAGTTCTATGAACGCCACGAACGTAGGCTTGTCCTTCTTAATTTGGTCCTCTATGATCAGACGTAAAGTCAGGATTGCTTCACTTGTTCTCATATTTCCTACCCATTTGAATAAATGAAATGCTAACGTGTACAAATAGTCGACGCAAAAAATGTCAACTTTGCTATTTTCATGCGCGAAAGAACCATCGCTCCCCTGATGTCTAGGAAAAAAAAAAAGAAGCTACCAGGCAACATCATTATGATTCACTATCACTAGGGCGAACCGACCATACAAGAGGTATTGGGATGTAAGTTCGCCGACAGGGGACTCGTTGGCCTTCTCAGTTTTACATCCGACAACATCCTTCATCGGCGAACGATACAGGGACTTTCCGGCAGACGATGTCTACCCATTTGTTATCCTATGCACACTGCGTGAGACCTGTACCTAAAACAGGTAAATGCGCATACATATCGTTCGCAGATTGTGACTGATTGATTCGATGAACACTAAGGAAATATGGATTATTGCCTGGCCCTCAAGGTCGCCGGACGTCAATCCTATAGAACATATTGGGGACATTGTCGCACCTTGGACACTACTACGAACAGTCATCGTACATTATGGAGGGCTGTGCATGGATTATGGACCAGTACGTCTCCCTAATATTTCTAGTTTCTTGGGTAGTTCATGTCTCACCGCACTGTCAATGTCATCAGGGCGGTAGGAGGTGCTACACCCTATCAGCCAGGTATTTTGAATACAATTTCCCATGTGTGTGTTGCCGGCCCCAAGATGTAGGGGTAGTGTGGCTTTTGTGTGTGTGTGTGTGCAGATGCCCCGGGTTCGATTCCCAGACAGGGGAGGGATTTATACCTGGATCTGAGGGCTGGTTCGAGTTCCACTCAGCCTACGTGGTTACAATTGAGGTGCTATCTGACGGCGAGATAGCGGCCCAGGTATATAAAGCAAAGAATAACGGCTGAGTGGATTCGTGTTGCTGACCACAGGACACCTCGTAATCTGCAGGCTTCGTACTGAACAGCAACCGTTTGGGAGGTCATGGACCTTCGGGGCTGTTACACCATAGGGTTTGGATTGGATCAGCGTGTATTTATTATTAATTTCAATGTCTTCCTTTCGATTATTTAGTCGTATAGGCCAACCTAAAATTTCGTTGGTAGGAGGGTGATTAGGGATGGTATTTTTTAATGGCGGCAGAAAGGTTAAATACGCCGAGCTGATTAACTCAGACGGTTAAGGCGCCGGCCTCCTGACCCCAACTTGACAGGTTCGATTCTGGCTCAGACCGGTGGTATTTGAAGGTGCTCAAATACATCAGCCACATGTCGATAGATTTAATGGCACGTGAGAGAACTCATGCGGGACAAAATTCCGGCACCTCGACATCTCTGAAAACCGTAAAAGTAATTAGTAGGACGTAAAACCAATAACTTTATTATTATTTTTATTAGTATTCCGGGGATTGCGTGGTTTACAGAGGTGTAAAAAGCTGCTGGGGTGAATGAGTGGAAAAGGAATTAACTAGAGCATATGTTAACATCATTAAATCTAAAATTTTATTTCTTTCCTTCTCTTCATTTTTAATAGATGGAAGATCAGAGTAACCAATAACAACTTAGAATGAGCTCGTCAGCTCCAATAGCAATGTACAATAGCAGGTACAAAACTTGACAGAATTACAAATATTAATTTCTACAACAAAAAAAGAGCTGAATTGTTCTTGGCAGGTACAAAATGTACAAGAGCACTATTTGCTCCTATCCTTCACACTACAAGGGAGTCTGAGCTCCAACTATATCATGGTCCAGCCTCACAGAGGCATCAGTTTTAATAGCGCACTTGCAACCTGTCGGTTGTTCTAAATTAAAGTATTTACACATCGTGGCCCTGATGTGGGCTTATTCATCGCTCAACAGTTTGTTCCAGAAACAATCACCGAATAAACAGGGGCAATGAGTGCCCATACTGAATGGCCTTAATGTAAAAATAAAAATTGGAACATGATTGGCCATGAACGAAAGGGTAGGAGACGAAACACTTGCACTCCTTCTAGAAGTTTTTAAAACCCTAAGTGGGCTAATGGCCCAATGATACAGAGGATAAGCCTATTCTTCACCGGCGTGACTAAATGAGAAACATTAAATACCAAAAGAGTGTTAAGAAATTTAGAGGATAAGAAACTTTAGTCACCCCATACCAAATTCATTGGGAATCAGCAGCGGGTACTCCTTGTTCCATTACATTACATATTTCTCAGCAGGAAATAGAACAGAGTCCTCAGACTGGCCGACAATTCTACATTTAAATCACCAACTTAGAAATTTACCGGAAACAAAAGAGGTTTAACCTTCCCCTCAAACTATCTGCAGGAGTTATGAAATATTTATGAAAATTCCGCCATTACCTAGCGTTGCAGGGCCTTCCTTAACGCCGCCCGCGGCTCCTGCCTCGGTCAAGACACGCCGCACTCAAGTAGCTGGAGCTAGATGAAAACAATATCGATGGCTTTCTTTAAAAACCTCGTATGTCCAAATGTTCTTCCTACCCATTATATTCCTTAAGACTGGTCACGCCTCCCGGTCATATATTTGTATGCAGTCCATCAGAATAATTTTCGCTGTGTTCATTTTCCTTTGCCAATGTCTAAAGGAAAATGGACCTTCCCGTATCATATTGCAGAGATGTTGATTGCATGACGAATTTACACACTCCTACAGTATAATATATTTAAGGTTCATTTTCCTTTACAAATTGGCAGAGGAAAATGACCATAACGAAAATTATTCTTTTGGACTGCATATAAATATGGGACTGGGAGGCGTGACCAGTCTTAAGGAATATAATGGATAGGAAGAGTATTCGGAGTTACGAGGTTTTTAAAGAAAGCCATCGATATGGCCCTAAAGCTCCCAGCTCTTATAGTATCTTGAGGGGAAGTTTCCAGAACTCTTTATAGATAGTCTGGATTCCGGTACTCACCCCCAATTTTAATTGACTAACGAAAATATTTACAAATTTCCGATTGGTTGATGGCTATTGAAGAAGGAGCCAGCAGAAGGGTAGACAACCTAGGTACATTAAAAATACAATCCTAAGAACCAGGTTGACCAACCTTAAAAATTACAAATTTCCTTATGGAATAATTATAGCTTACCCCGCAAGATGGAGCAATTAAATCTATGGTAGAGACATCTAACAGTTGAAACCTCAAGTATTTTGCATAACATCAGTTCAAGTTGTATTACATAGATGGCCTTATAGGAGGTGCGCAGTTTAATTGGCCGAAAAAGGTGTTACTCCCGGTACAATTATTATTATTATTATTATTATTATTATTATTATTATTATTATTATTATTATTATTATTAATCCGGGGTATCTGTGGAACGCAGAGAGGTGAAAGAAGGTGTGGGCTTGAATAGGTCTAACTACAATATCAAAGTTGAATTAATAGTTTAACTAAAGGCTATATTTCTTTTAGAATTTCCAACTTAACAATTTTCTTCACTGAGTGAACAATAACAAATTCGTGGATTAAAATAGAGAATCCCAGAATAGGGTATTTAACAATTTTGGGCTTCAAGCCCTCGATTTACAAGATCCGAGCTACAAGATCAACTTTACAAAATGTACAATTCAAAATGAGGAATAATTTAGTCAAGGGCAGAAATCACCCAACTGAAGAGCATTTGCTCCAAAATTTACCATTTTTAGCCTTCCATAGGCACCTCACACTATAACAAAACTTTGAAAAGAGCTTACATGCTCTCGATTTCTTACAGCCCACTAAAGGCAACATTACATCAAAATATTCTTTTTTGCTAGGGGCTTTACGTCGCACCGACACAGATAGGTCTTATGACGACGATGGGATAAGAAAGGCCTAGGAGTTGGAAGGAAGCGGCCGTGGCCTTAATTAAGGTACAGCTCCAGCATTTGCCTGGTGTGAAAATGGGACATCAAAATCTTACACTCTCTGGCCTCACAAGGCACGAATTACAAATGGAAATAGGTTTACGTAGGGTATCTGGTACCCAACCTTCTGGGCCTTTGGGGAAAAGAACAGGTCAAATAAATGGCCAGAACACAAACTGAATGGAGGCGTAAACTGCGCTCCCAGATAATGAAATATTAAAAATCTACAAGGCTCTCGGCCGATGAAAGTGGGGCTAGTCCCAAGCTACTGAGGTGGCTAGCATGGAAATAACTTTAATACATTACAGGAAGAAAACAGTTATGAAAACGTAGTCACCTCAAACCAAGATGAAGGGGAGCTCGAAAGGGTAATGCACTCTTTATCCCCGATTGACAGTTAAAGCCTTTATCAAATTTGACATGAAAAGGAAGAAGTTTACATTAAAACGGTTACATAGTTAGAAATTCGGGCCTTCCCCTCGGGTAAGTATGCGGAAACAGCAAGAAAGATTGAATTTATGTGGCCATTACCTGGTAGATGTTCTGCCGGCCGAAGAAAGAGGCGCCCCGCGTCCTGCCTTAACACACACCCTCAGAATGACGACGATTAATAGGCAAGGAAACTAGAAGAGCCGCAACTTATATACCCTCATGAAAGGTTCGAGAGGATTCTGGGCTAATCCGGACACACCCTCTCATTTTCATTGGTTGAACCCAAAAGTTACGCTCAAAACCGAACGAGAAGCATGTGATAGGCTGAAAATAAATTACAGAAGTAGTGATGGGACATTCGATTCATTTTACTGAATCGATTCATTTGATTCCGTTCACGTTACTGAATCGATACAGTGATCCGATTCACGGCTCATTGGTCACCGCTCCTACTGCATCTGTGTAGTATGTGCTGGTAAGACAGCAGCAACAGCTTTCAGTGCTCGCAGCTGCCATCTGGTCTTCATACTATGAACTCCTTTCCTAGAAAAAATGCTAGTTACTCTACAGTAATACATCGAAGGTTTCCGGCGACGCAGGGTGGGAAAGGTTAGGATTAGGAAGGTAGCAGCCATGGCCTGAATTAAGGTACAGTCCCAGCATTTCCTGGTGTGAAAATGGGGAAACTACGGAAAACCATCTTAACGGCTGCCGACGGTGGGATTCGAACCCACCATCCCCCGAATGCAAGTGCATAGCCGCGCGATATTAACCGCACGACAACTCGCTCAGTCATTTTTGAAAATATGTATTTTTCTATCAGCTGAGGATTTTTTTAAATCGTCATATTTTGTATAGGCTACCCGAGATGTACAGTAGCCCGCTGGTTTTCTGATTCAACATACTGTTATTGCGTCTGTCCACATATGATTGAAGTCTTGTGCAACGATGTGACATATGAACTGAGAAAATACTGAGCCTTTCTTCCCAATATAAAACAGGTACTTTTGAGTGGTCATGAGCATGACTCATAGTCATCGGGCAGGCTAGAGTCGAGTTTAATTGTCAAATGTCAACTAAGTTATAATACTAAGATTCATTAAACTAATAAATAGTATAACCTAATAGCCTACCTACTTACTAGCTACTTAAGAATTATGTTGTGACTACCTTTTTAACACTGCAAATAAATCCATTATTTAAACCTCCCTGTAAGAAGAGGACAGTGAATGAAAATGGGTATTATTTTCAAATGAGCTGAGCTCGAGAGTCCATTATAGCATACGATTCTTTCAGTGTAGCATGGCTCACTGTATGTCTCGCTGCAGTGAGCTGATAAGGAGCCGTGCGTATCTTGTGTCTCACTGAGCCGGCTCGTTCACAATTCCTTCCGTGTGCCATGGCTCACTGTATGTCTCGCTGCAGCGGAAGCTCGGCTCTCCGCGTGTCCAGTGAGCCGATAAGGAGCCGTGTGTATCATGTGTCTCACTGAGCCGCGCTCGTTCACGATTCTTTCGATGTGCCATGATTCACTGTCTCGTTGCAGCGGAAGCTCGGCTCTCCGCGTGTCCAGTGAGCCGATAAGGAGCCGTGTGTATCATGTGTCTCACTGAGCCGCGCTCGTTCACGATTCTTTCGATGTGCCATGATTCACTGTCTCGCAGCAGCGGAAGCTCGACTCCCCGTCAACGTCCAGTGAGTGCGCCACTCAGCACTGTCCGCTGGGAGTAAGCTGAATCGTGTGCCGTGAGATGGCCGTTCCTGTGAATCGATTCACTCGGACACTTGAATGAATCGATACACTGCTTCGAATATTGTATTCAGTAGCCAACACCATACAGAAGATGTTCATTGACCAGATTCAAAACTGGCGGAATGAGACAGAAGTGTTGCAAACCTAGAATTACATCAACAAACAAATGAAAGTTGAGAAAACCTATAAACACAAAAATTCTTTCAATAACAACTTCCTTCACCTTGCCCCAGAGTGCTTGACTATAGTTTATTTTGGTAGTGATATCTGTGGAAAAATGTCCAAACTTCTTGATGTACAGCAAAAACAAAATCAGGAGAAATCCAATCAGTTTAGCAAACTTCACAGTATCACAATTACTTAATATTTCAGTAGTGACATCTTCTGATTACTCAACTTTATGTAGTAGCTGTACCGGGCTGTACCACTACAGGAGAAACTCCTAACTTTAAAAACTGGATCAACTCATAAGTTTCTCGAAGATGTCACTACCGTAAATTTTGTGATTACGAAGTTGTCAATACAGTTTGGATTTCAACTTGTTTTGTTTTCTATTGATCAAGAAGTGTGGACATTCTCTTATAGATTCTCTTATAGATGTCTCTACTAAGAAACTATGATCATGCACCCTGGTGCGAAGTGAAGGAACTTTTTTGAAGAAATTTTGTATTCATAAGTTTTCTCTTTACTAAATTTCGTTCATTCATTTGTGGGTTGGCAATATTAATCTTTTCTTTCCGCCAGTTTTGAATTGAGCCAATCCAGAATTTTTGTAATTAATTTTTGACCAATCATGTCTTTCTTCTTCGATTTTGAGTGTACTGTCTACACTGACCAATAAAATTGAGTGGGTGTGGCTGTTTTATTCATGAAAGGTCTCGAATTTTCCCCAAGGGTATAAAAACTGCTGATTTTCTTGTCTCTCGGCCACTTCATCAACATCTGACCTAATGTATGGACATGTAGCAGGAGGCGGGAAGCGCCTATTTCATCAGGCAGCAGCTCTTCAGTAAGGTAATGGCCGTTTAACATCTTTATTTCTTGCTAGCTCAGCAGCTTAACCCTCGGGAAATGTAATGTACAATGTAAACTATATTTTCAACATGTACTTTTTTTGCCGTTTGATGTAAAAACTTCATTAAATCTGTAACTGCAATTCGGGGATAGAGAGTGCTTTACCCTCTCGAGCTCCCCTTCATATTGGTTTGAGGTGACTACGTTTTGTAACTGGTTTTCTTCCCTTCTGTAGTACCGAAATTTTACTTATACGAGTCACCTCTATAGTTTGGGAATAACCCCTGTTTCATCGGCCTAGTGCCTCTTAGGTTTTAAAAAGTTCCATATAGGAGTGCAAGTACACGCCTTCATTCATCTTTGTATTTTGGGCCATTTATTAACCTGTTCTTTTCTGCTAAGGCCCAGTAGGTTGGGTACAAGATACCCCTGTTTCCTTGTAAGTGTGCCTTGAGGGCAGTTAATGGTAAAGTCTGTTGTGGCCTTTAAATTGAGAGCGGGTCAGCTCTTTTATTTGTGGTAAAAGTGCCTCAGAGAGGCTTGATATTAAAAGTTGGGAGTAAGTGCTCCATGTATGGAGGGGATTTCTGCCCTTGGGAAATATGTGCTGTGTGAGCTGAGAACTCAGGAAATGTAAAGTGAGGGCTTGAAGACCAAGTTCTGTTTATACCTCCAATCTTGTCTTTCCTAGACTTAAAATTTTGTTACTGGTACCTTGTTACTTCTTTTTTTTTAAGAGAGAAAAAATATAACCTTTGTTACAGTTTTAAATTAACTTTGATTTTGTAGTTAGACCCGTTCACCCCGGCACCTTCTTTCACCTCTGCTAATCCACCAAACCACGGTAACAGTAGCAATTTCACACTTTGGTCGGTAGAGGAGTAAATTAAGGCGCTTATTTTGAATGTACGGATTTGATGTGTACCTCCTGGTATTATTATTATTATTATTATTATTATTATTATTATTATTATTATTATTATTGTGGGCTCGGGTTATCGTATTCATAAGTTAGAAGTAACATTCATGAAATTAGGGAGAATGTTTGCTTGTACAAATAGGAAGGAACAATGGCAGGAGGTTTGGCTTACTCGGAATGAGGAGATAGGGGCTAAGTTAGAAAGGAACACGGTGAAGTAGAGGGAGACCAAGACAACGATGGTTAGACTCGGTTTTTAACGATTTAAAGAGAGCAGGTATAGAACTATACAAAGCCAAAAAACTAGTTACAAATAGAAGATTGTTGTGGCAGTTATTAAATTCACAGTGGCTTGCATACTGTACGCTGAAAGGCATAACTGTCTATAATGTATATTATTATTCCACAGCGTCAAGTAAGGAGTTCGACTGAACTTGTTTAGCAGATGAATTTGCTCTCTTTTCTTCCCAGAATCTCTTCATCATCTCGCTGTGTTCTTCCTTCCGTTCTTCCGTCAGTGCAGTGTTGGTTCTCATGTTGGGTTTTTCAACAAAATTATGTTTATTCACCAACGTTTTAAAGCTAGGCCTGTCCCATATAATTTCACCTGTTATGCTGATTTCTTGAACGTCTTTTTCAATTTCGAATATCCCATTATTCTTGACTTTTAGTGAGGAGGCGTAAGTAAATATAATTTTAGTATGTCTTTCATTGCCCATTCTTTGAATATGGCCATAAAATGTCAGTCATTCTTTTCTAATAGTGTCTGATATTCTTCTGAATGTTGGTATTATTCACTCCTTTTCATCCACACACCTTCTATGCATACTGGGCCAAATATTTTCGTAGGGATTTTCCTTTCTTGTATTTCTAAAGTTTTAGTTAATGAATTATTATTATTATTATAAATACGTGTATAATAGAATTCCTCACGTCAAAATATCACATGAAGTCCCCTACTTGCTACCTACATGACGTAAGTTTTGAGTCAATACACCTTCAAGCCATGAATATTAGATTTGACCAATGGAATTTGTTACTGTGAAATTTGTAACAGAAGTTAACAAGCAAAACCCTTGGCACAGTTCCGAGAAAAATGTTTGCTAACAGCATTTTATTTGTGAGTCCTTGAGGGCATATGAATTTTTTCCACTTTCTCCTAGTTTCCTGACTACAATTCAAGCTCACACACAACTCACAATTCTTGAATGAAAATGGCGAGGAGGGTTGAATGGTGTGTGTGGTCTTGCGGGCCAATTGAATGTCACTCTGTGGCAGGGCACTTGAAGGGGTCACTATTCTGTGATGGACTCAAGGGTGCTTGGCACTGACAATCCTGTTCTATTCAGTCCCGGAGCCAAGGCCAGATGCTTCATTCTCACACTGAACGTTGACGACAGTTGTGGTAAGCTGTGACATGACAGGATAATTATACATAGAATACTATGACAAATTCATCCCACAAATAATACTTTAAAATTAGAATCTAATATGACATTGGCTTTCTTTAAAAACCTCGTAAGTCCGAATACTCTTCCTATCCATTATATTCCTTAAGACTGGTCACGCCTCCCAGTCCCATACTTATATGCAGTCCAAAAGAATAATTTTCGTTATGGCCATTTTCCTCTGCCAATTTGTAAAGGAAAATGAACCTTAAATATATTATACTGTAGGAGTGTGTGAATTTGCCATGCAATCAACATCCCTACAATACGGTACGGTAAGGTCCATTTTCCTTTAGACATAAGCAAAGGAAAATGAACACAGCAAAAATTATTCTGATGGACTGCATACAAATATATGACCGGGAGGCGTGACCAGTCTTAAGGAATATAATGGATAGGAAGAACATTTGGACATACGAGGTTTTAAAAGAAAGCCATCGATGAGGTGTATTGCTTACAGTGAACTGACTTACACTTTTAAAAAATCATAATAGGTGCTTCATTTGACCAACTGAAGATTGCGGAAAGTAATGTCGAGTTATTAGTTATTTCAAATCCTATTATGATAGAAGTTGAAAACACAAGTTGATAAAATACACTACATTAAATGATTTTTCACGTACCTCTTGAAGTAAATAACAGGGTCTTCTCCTTCCACTGTTTTCCCACATCTGTGGGTGTGTAGCACATGTGGATTTGGCCCTGTTTTACGGCCGGATGCCCTTCCTAGCGCCAACCTTATGTGGAGTGATGTAATCACTGTTGCGTGTTTCTGTAGTGGTTTGTAGTGTTGTGTGAATTTGGAGAAGAGAGTGTGCGGACAAACACAGACACCCTGTCCCCGAGCCTGAAGATTAAAATCCCCTATCGGGCCAGAAATCAAACCCGGGACCCTCAGAAATGAAGGCCTTAAAGGTGACCATTCAACCAAGCAGTCGGACAAAGTAAATACCAGCGGAAATCAATACATATCTGATCATTTAGATCTTCAATGGGCCTGCTTTTCACTAAAAATATGGTACTTGTCACAGAAATACATAAAATACAAAACTATATCTATATGAGCAGTATGTTTTGTGATGACACTTTCAGAGCATGCTTAGAAATCTACGTATTCTTGAAATTCCTCGTTTATTTTTAAAAATTCATATCCGGAAGATTAAATAACGAAGAGGATTGAATTGAGTCTCAAAAAATCGGTTTTTTTACAATTAAACTTATCCTATAAACGTAATATTAAAATCAGCGTTTTGACTGATAGGGCTGGAGGGAGGAGCATTGCGCGGTGTTGCCACATATCTGCATTCCTTTCTCCTTCCCTTCGCTTCCGGTTCACTTGTTTGTTCGTTCAGACCGCTGTGTTCTGTTATAATTAACTTAGAAGTTAGAAGTTTGGCAACTCCTAGCAACATGAGCCGGCCAGTAGGCTTATCTCCATAGCAACTGCAGTAGGTCTGCCCACGTTTCCATGGCAACCATACCACTACTCCTCACACCCCACACAGGTAGACAGTAAAAGGATCTCTCTCTAAGAACCGTCAGAACGAATCTCTCAATATTACAACTATAGATAGGAAACTATTCAAAGGGTGCGTACCGAATTCTGTAAGAATAATATCAAGGGTAGTACTGCCAATGCGGTGTTTTTTCCACTAAAACTCTCTTTTTTACTCTTCGTCAGTGGGCTAATTTTAACGCACGATGGGCAGTGGGAAATCTAGTCTTTTTCATGCTTATGTCAGTGGATAGTTTGGTTACTTTTCAATTAAAGTTGTATGCGATATGATAGAGAGTATAATAATGTGCCCGACTCCTTTGCTGCATGGTCAGCGTTGAGGCCTTCGATTCAGAAGTTCAGGGGTTCAATTCTCGGCCGGGTCGGGGATTTTAATCGCATCTGATTAATTATTCTGGCTCGTGGACTGAGTGTTTGTGTTTGTCCCAATACTCTCCTCTTCATATTCAGACAACACACCACACAACCAACCACTTCAGAAACATGCAATAGTGATTACATCCCTCCACATGGGGTTGGCGTCAGGAAGGGCATCCTGCGTAAAACAGGGCCAGATCAACATATGTGTGACCCAATTCGCACCCGCGACCTCACACGTGTGGGAAAAGTGGTAGAAGAAGATACAGAGTATAATGTGAAAAATCCTCAGACTACAGGCATTCCGGGTCAGGAATGGAATTAATGAAAATCCCATCCATCGGGGAGAATAGGAATTGTGCCGGCTGCCGAAACCTGTCGCACTCCTCTGGGATAATGATTATTGACTGACAGATGAAATGATATTGGAGTGTGTTGATGGAATGAGAGATGACAGGGAAAACCAGAGTACCCGGAGATAAACGTGTATTGCCACTGCTTTGTCCAGCACAAATCCCACGTGGAGTGACCGGGATTTGAACCACGGAACCCAGAGGTGAGAGGCCGGCGCGCTGCCGCCTGAGTCGCGAAGGCTCTGTATGACTAGTAGAATTTTGTAAAATAAATGAAAATATGGCAATAAGGACTGAAATGTTAACAAGAAGTAAAATGAGAAGAACAATTAGGGGAGTGTGTAAAAAATAAATCGGTGAGAAAAAAACTAAAATCAATACATGTTATGCAATACACATATCGAAGTAGCACATCTGCTAAAAGACTGCAAACTGGGGAAGAGGACCAGTACTCCGCCCAGGCGGCCTCACCTGCTATGCTGAAAAGGGGCCTTGTGGTGGAGATGGGAATATCGGAAGGGGTAGACAAGGAAAGTGCTATAAGCAGCCGTGGCCTTAAGTTAGGTATCATCCCGGTATTTGCCTGGAGGAGAAGTGGGAAACCACGAAAATCCAATTCTAGGATGGCTGAGGTGGAAATCGAAGCCCCCTCTACTCGGTCGACGTCGCCATCTGGTGGTCATCCTTCTTCATTCATAGTCTGTGTAAGAACTTTGTAAGAGTGGTTGGTTAGTCAGATTATGTGTTTTTTTTTTATTTCATGCTAGCTGGTTTTCTTTTACGTCGCGCCGACCCGAATAGGTCTTATGGCGACGATGGGATAGCAGAGCGCTGTGACTGGGAAGGAAGTGATCGTAGCCCCAATTAAGGAAGCCCCAGATATTGCGAGTGTGACAATGGTAAATCACGGGAAAATATCTTCAGCCGATGATGGTCATCACTTTCTCGAATGCAAGCTTGGGTTTACCACGCAGCCAACTCGCTCGGCTGTGTATAACCACAGAGCTATAAAGTAACTCGACAACAGAAAGTTCAATAGGACAATGCCACACTGATTACATGTGACCCTGAGACCTGCATTCTTTCATCCCAGACTATACATCATGAATACTAAATAGACTTACTATTTTTTTCTGAAGGTCAATGGGGAACATTCACCATTTTTTCAGAGATAGTGCTGTAAGCAGCAACTTGCAAAAAACCGATTTAAATCTATAAAAATAAAATCGTAACTACCGTGTGTCTGTACATTCATTATTTTTGCAAAATTTTCGTTCTGTTATCCGTTTCAGATATAGTAATGACCATCTGCATATTTTTTAGCTTTAGTGTTTGTTTGTTTGTTTGTTTGTTTGTTTGTTTGTTTGTTTGTTTGTTTGTTTGTTTGTTTGTTTGTTTGTTTGTTTGTTTGTTTGTTTGTCGGAGATCCTATAACTTAAAAAGTAATGGATATATTTTTACCAAACTTCATATTTGGAATTCACCTGTCCTTGGGTATGTTTTAGGGTCAATATTGTTTCTAACTCCCTGAATTGACTGGGGGTTTATACGGAACCGAAACTGTGATTTTGCACTCCCATAAAATATACACAACCAAACTTAACGGAAATCAACCTGCCTTAATGGAAATCAATTTTTTAAACTTTTTTCTCATGTGCATCATAGCGATACGAGGATTAATAAGGGAGATATCATTAATGGACTGTTTTACAGGCTGCCATGTCATTGCAAGGTGGATGAAAAAGTTCACCTAAAGCCATTTTACTCTTTTCGATAGAACATAATATGTTCCCTTCTATTGTATGTTTAGTCCTCAGCCCGAAGGCTGGTTGGATCCTCAACAGTTCCGCCATCAGCTGTCATAGATGCTTAGGCATCACTGAAGAGGCGTACTAAGAAAATGAGGAGTGAGGTAGTTTCCCGTTGCTTTCCTCACCGAGCCAGAAGTTGCTATTACATATCGGTCTGCCAAGCCCACTAAAATGCATGCACCAACTGACCCTATGAGCAATATTTTCACACCATTCATAGCAGGGACTGGCTGCAAAAGGAATGGCATTACTAGCATCGCTCATACCTCAGTCAGTTTCATTTTGTCAAAGCCAAGGATAAAGCTGAGACAGATCAATGAAAGTAACAAAATTGCTCTAGTCCATACCAGAGAAGACACAGTGCACTGTAAACACTAAGTCCCGCCAGCAAAGGCACTCCCCACTATTATTATATTATAATAATAGAGGTTATCGTCAACGATAGGTTTCATGAGGATTCAACCACAGTGCCACTGCCGGTTTCAGATTAACAAAAATATGTAACCGAGATGGTGGTGGTGATTATTGTTTTAAGAGGAAGTACAACTAGGCAACCATCCTCTATATAACACTAATCAGACGGAAAATTGGAAGGGGTCCGACACTTCGAAAAATGAGGATATCGGCCAAAGGAAGACAAGGGCCACGAAGGGCGTGAAAATGAAAGACTCCCTAGCCCTCGCAAACCTAATAGCGTCGGGGTCGGAAATGAACAAGAGTTGACCAAGGGAGGTCGGACAGGATAGATGAAAGTGAGGAGCCTGGCACAAGTAAGTGGAAGCAATGCCAGGACTCAGCTGAGGGCCCCGTGGTCGCCAACCCACGCTCTAAAGTTCAGAGCCCCTGGGGCCCCTTTTAGTCGCCTCTTACGACAGGCAGGGGATACCGTGGGTGTTATTCTACCGCCCCCACCCACAGGGGGATATGTAACCGAGAAACAGGGAGAATTACGCACAACTTCGGACCAGGAACTGTATCGTTTAATAATCTCTGTGATCGTCCTCATTCTGACTCCCCTTTGTTCAGCTTTATCGTACTTCACGTTACTGCCACGTGCTTTCGTAGAAGGATATCAGTTTAACATTCCGTATTCAACGTTTGAGTACAGACATGTAACTCCGCATAAGTTCACGAAGGAATCGTTAATCGATTACCAATTCCCGTGCGAAGGATGGGTACATATGCCAGTCAATTATATAATGGTTTTATTTTTTCCTAGTAGTTTAACGTCGACCTAGCACACTGAAGTTTTCAACGACGCAACGAGGGGAAACGGCTGGGATTAGGAAGGATGCGCCCGTGGCCTTACGTTACAGCCCCAACATTTTAAAATGGGAAACCACGGGAGACCATCTGCAGAGCTTCCTACAGTGGGAATCGAACCCACCATCTCTCGAGTCCAAGCTAACAGCTACGCGATCTTCATGTATTTCTTTTATTAGGCGTTAAAAACTCGAAGAGAATTAACATAGGGAACATTATAACAATCAGCAAATACCTGTGGATTCTGCAGAACTATCATATGTACAACTTTTCTCTCCATAAATAAAAATAAAAATACATTATTCGTAAATAAACCCTGGCAAGTCACGCTGTAATTAAATGTGATCTGAATGTTTTAATCTTTATCACATTCAAACAAACTTCGCTTCTATCGTTCTATTTTTTTCTCTTTAATACAGAATGGATTCACTCTCTCTACATGAGAATATAAACCAAAACAAACCAAACTAAACCTCAGGACTATAGCCCTGACGGACCTTGGCCTACCACAAGCAACCCGAAGGCCTGCATATTACCAGGACACGCATGGTTAGTGTGACGAATACTCTCTGCCGTAATTCTTGCCCGAGATCGCCATTTCACCATCAGGTTGCTTCTCAATTGAAGAGCCCGGCGCAACAACCAGACAGCTCCACTTTTTGGTCAATTTCGCTTTTTGCTGTAAATTATCATAAAAAAGTTCTATACATCGGTGCAAGAACTATTCTTCTCCACTGAAATCAAATAAAATGGCGTATGGCTTTCAGTGCCGGGAGGTATCCGAGGACTTCGGCTCGCCAGGTGCATGTATTTAGATTTAACTCCCGTAGGCGACCTGCGAGTTGTGATGAAGATGAAATGGTGATGATTTGGTGCGTAGTAGGAGTGTAAAAGGAGCTGCTGGGGTTGTTTTAACTGTTTCTGTCGGCGGATGAACCCAGTCTGTTTCTTGCAGCGGCTATAGTTCGGACCTTTGGTGTACTCGAGAAGCAAAACAAAAGTGAAAGAGAATATATTTCCACAAGATTATCGTACCCTGGTATAGAACGCGAGTAGCAAGTTCATTTTTCATAATGTATTGAACCCGACAGGAGCATGATCCAAGGACCTTTGGTTGATATCGATCTCTATAATTACGCACGCAATGCTATTAAAAGGAAAGAACGCTGAAAATGATTAATATACATATCATTAATAGAGGTCATACCGAAACTAATGAATATTCATACCATTGAGATAGATAAATTGTGTATTTTAAAATTATTCTACGAGATTTCTTTGTCTGCGACTTATTGCGCAGTATTATCCTTTGTGTAGAGGGGGGCCCCGTAGATGAAGCCAAGCCAACTTAGACCCGGGAGGGGTTACGAATGGGGATTCCCTGTGACATCACTCGAGAGAAGACATCCCTCCTCAAGACTCACAGAATGAGGGGAAACTAACTTTTTCGAAACGGAATATAGGAGCCATCTTGGAATCGGACTGGCCAACTTAATTACCTACGAGATAGAAAATTAATAAAACTCGAATTAGTGGCTCATCTCCCGATTTAAAAGGGATAAATGTCATTGGGACATTTATTTAGAGTGTTTAATGTCCTCTTCCGTGATAACTTTCAGCCGAAGAAAGAATACTGTGTTGTTTCTGCATGGAAAAGTACTGGGGCCATCTGTTTAGTCTCACGACAGCTCCTCGAGATCGGGACTTCACCCCGTGTGGTAGGGGAAGCAGAACAGATTTTAATTAATTTAAAGAGATTCACCGAAGGATAATTGAGTGGTTATGTCTCAATCGCACCAACTAGATATTGGTCACCGGTCACCCGCACTATTTTACCTCGAGTACGCCGGGAATAGGCGCTACGCAAATTAGTGGAAGGGGTATCGCTCCCTAGTAAAAACTACTGCAGGAAGGGACAAGCGTCAGTCCGGGTTTGCGGTTTATTGACGGCGCAGCTACGCTCCGTTAAGCCCTCGTTAGGTCTTTGTTCAATAGAAATTAATTCCTATTTAAGGTGAAATAATACAATTTGCATAAACAGTGTTCAGCTTGATATCTGTGACGCCAGTGTTAACTTTTTGGAAAACCGTGACGTGAAAAGTCATATTATTATGGTTACTATAATATAATAATCTTACGTAGTCGCATAGGAGATCGTGACCGGACGTTCACATTGAACGCTGTTAACCGGAGTGTGACTTAAACAGTGTCGTTGTGTCTGTGCAGGATTAAGTGTTAGCGGCTCCAACATCATCAAACCATGGCTCATCAACTTCAAGATGGAACGATAATGGAAGTCATCACCGTGGTGCCCATGGAGGAGGAGTAAACTCAGAATGGACTTCCCGAGTTGACGAAGGCATCATCATGTGATAGAGATGAGTACAAAGTTCTAATATCTGGCATGCATAGAAGGGATGGGAATATTTATTGTAAACTGACGCTATAAGGGATTTAAAGATGTAGTCCTGTGGAAATAGAGCGCCGGAATGGGCGCGTAGTAATTAATTCTTAGCTTAGGAAACCGACTACAGGTCTGAGTAATCGAGTGTAAATAATTAAGGGAATATAATACTTTAGCTTTGCTTGGGATAGTGATTCATTCAATTATTTCTTTCTTGGGAGATTCTGTTGTTTATTTGCGTCAGAGGACCAGTAATAATTAGTTTGTGGGAGTGCAGTGAGAGAAGTTATTAGAGTATTCATTAATTTGATAAGTGCATGGTATGTAAAACGGTAAGTACTGCGGTATGCCAAGGCACGTCACTACGAGACCCAGCGGCCAACGTGACAACCTCAAAATTTCCACCCTTTGAAATACTTAGATAAGGAGTGATAAGTTTAAATTGATTCTGTGATTAAATATGCCAGGAAGTGATCATAATAAGTGTATTAAACATCGATTCGTGTGAAAATTAATTAATTAATGCATGTATTGCCGTGTGACGATAGAGTAGCCGTGTGCCGACCATCGATTAATTAGCAGTCAGTAATCAGATGTTAATTGCCGCGCGAGTGCTTAATTGTGTTGTAATTGCTGTATAGATTCCGCGCGATGGCCACGTATAAGTAAGGTAGCGGGTAAGCTATGTAGAACGACGATAATAATAATAATAATAATAATAATAATAATAATAATAATAATAATAATAATAATAAAAATAATAACAATCGGGCAAAGATTACCATTATGAGACGGGAGTCGCGTTGTAAGAATGATATGATACTGCTGGGTAGATGTGTGTTTATTTCAAGGTGATTTGCGCGAGTCATTTTAAGACCGCAGTTTATTGTGGAAGTACGTCCGAGTGATGTGTTACAGTTTCCTTTTGAAAGGGAATGTTACGCCTGTTAATGTGGGTGTTGACCCCTAGGGGAGGGTGAACCACCGTCTGGCCTTGGCCCAGCGTGGTTTTTTTTTTTTTTGTCTGAATGTCCCGTAAGCGGAGGAAGGAAGGACGTGGCTGTTAAAAGGGAAGTTGGTTTCTTTGAACGGCGAAATAATGTGATCTACCTAACACGGCAGAGCTGTGAAATAATTAACACGCGACCCGGCCGATGATGGTAATGTTTGCCAATGAATTATTGTTTATTGTACGAGTATAATTAGATAGGGATTACAGGACCCTGCCTTCATCGCAAGAGGTTGTCAGTTCGATGCTCAACGTAGGCATTGGAGGCCTACAGTGTCAGAAGGAAGATCAAGTGCCTTTTACGTGTTTTTCTTGCATATCATGTACCATGTATGTGTTTTTGTGTCATGTGTGGTTGTACATAAGGTCAGTGGTGGTTCTGTCCATCAGCTCGACGATGCCTAGAATAGCGAGGGTCGGTTCGATCCCAGGTGTTGTATCATATGTGTGTATATTCATTTTTTTTTGTCATTTCATTGGGAAATCTAGGTCTTTATTAGAATAGGGATTGCTCAGACGTGTGGTCGGACGCATGTTAGTTTTATGTGTTAGCGATAATATAGCCTCAGTGTTATGATAAAATTTCCATTCGCTATATGTCACGATAGATCGCTTCGCGATAACGTACTCGTTTCTATCACGTATAACGGACAGAGGTCCACAAACAACCCACAACAAGCATTTGTAAATTTTAATGTAATTCATTAGTGTTGTTTAATGCATCATTTCCCATTATCATTAAGGTTCAATAAACCGGTTTGTGAGTCAAATATTTTAATTCGAAGGTGTTCTCATTTTTGGTTATATGCCCCGCTTCTCCTCCCTTGTACGCCTCTAAGCTTACTTTAGTTCAGCGCCTATTTATTTCTTACTTCATGACCTGTCAGCGACCCTGTAGATCTCATGCCGGTGCCAGTTAGGTAGGGGGCGGGTGCAGTATCACGAACAATGTTTCTGGACTACACAACTCACTTCAAAACCTTCATCAAAACAAAGGTTAGTCCTCGTAAAGATGAAACTTTGACAGTGTCAAAATATGGATACGTTGAATACAACAGCAATGGACTGTCGTGCAGTGTCAATGCGAGTACAGTACCTGGTAAGGGACGTCTTTGTTTTGGAGAAAGCAGGAGCAACTCTTTCTTTACCAGACACATCAAATGTTCTACATCGCAGTGCCAATGCAAATAAGGCAAAGGATGTTGACGATGTAGCTTCGAAATATATTCCACCCGACTGTGGTTCTACAACCAGATAGTTTCAGCTGGGAGAGATGATGCACGCGGTGATGTTGGTGCTGAATGATAATGTTTCTTTCTTATTTTCTTATTATTTGCTTTACGTCGCACCGACACAGATAGGTCTTATGACGACTATGAGATAGGAAAGGAAGCGGCCGTGGCCTTAATATAGGTACATCCCCAGCATTTGCCTGGTTTGAAAATGGGAAACCACGGAAAACCATCTTCAGGACTGCCGACAGTGGGGTTCGAACCCACTATCTCTCGGATGCAAGCTCACAGCTGCTCGCCTCTAACCGCACGGCCAACTCGCCCGATGAATGGCAATGAACTTCCTGTGAACCTCATTTCCTTGGTGTATGTAAATCTTGTTGCATTGTGACGATATTTACTCTCACAGTAAGTCTGCTGTATAATAAAGTGATAACTCAGGTAAGTAGTACTGGCTATTGCATTCTCCACAGTAAACATAGTTTACCGGGGCATGAAACAAGTTATCTCCAGCAGTTGTGTGAATAAACTGAGAGGATTCCAGTAACACAAAACCCGTATCATTTCCATTTCAGTATGTACTGTATGATGCTTTCTTTCTTAATCTGTTTGCCCTCCAGAGTTGGCTTTCCCCTCAGAGTCAGCGAGGGACCCCGCCTCTACCACCTCAAGGGCAGTGTCCTGGAGCGTGAGACATTGGGTAGGGGGATACAACTGGGAAGGATGACCAATACGTCTCCCAGGTGGGCTCACCTGCTATGCTGAACGGAGGCCTTGTGGGAGGATGGGAAGATTGGAAGGGATAGACAAGGAAAAGTGAAGGAAGCGGCCGTGGCCTTAAGTTAGGTAACACTGGTAAACACTTCGCTGTGGCAAAACATTGTTCCAGTATTTTGCTGAAAGTCTTCTATGAATTTCCGCTGAAACTTACCACAGACGTAGACAACGGTGCCATCTAGCGGTTGGTGAGCACACAACGCCATAGAGCCAACCTAAAGACAATTTAGAGCAAAAATTGCAGATACTTATTGACTTTCCTACGTATATGATTCTTCTTTTTCTTCTTTTCCTACCGCTTTTCCCACACCTGTGGGGTCGCGGGTGCGATCTGTGTCGCACATGTGGATTTGGCCCTGTTTTACGGACGGATGCCCTTCCTGACGCCAACCTTATATGGAAGGATGTAATCACTATTGCGTGTTTCTGTGGTGGTTGGTAGTGTAGTGTGTTGTGTGAATATGAGGAGGAGAGTGTTCGGACGGACACAAACACCCAGTCCCCAAGCCAGAAGAATTAATCAGAAGCGATTAAAATCCCCGACCCGGCCGGGAATCGAACCCGGGACCCTCTGAACCGAAGGTCAGTACGCTGACCATTCAGCCAACGAGTCGGACTTTCCTACGTATATGATATGAAAATAATAATTTAAAAAAACTTTCCCCTTTGAGAAAATCAAATGGTCATCATGATGTCCGACCACGCTCGATGTTGATTAACTATATCGGGCCCTGTTACTGGATTGTTTGTCGGAATACATGCATTTTAATCATATATTCAGGTGTGTCAGTGTCGGTGACACTATTCTTATTTAGAAAGAACAGCATGTGGATATACGGCATGTGAGTGCATCCCGCGGCCGGATTTGGGGTGAGCGAAAGTAAGGGTTAATCGTCCGCAGGTATAGCAACGGGATGGACCTCCTGCTGTGCCGTAAGGAAGAGGGACTTGTACTTATTAAGTGTGGCCATTCATACTCTCACTCACTCACTCACTCTCTTGGCGCTACAGTCCATGTAGGACCCTGGCCTCTCCTACAGCTGTCGCCCAGCCATCTCTGTCTGTTGCACACCTTCTCCAGTTCCGGATTCCGAACGCCTACACATCTCGTTTTCCTTTTCCTCTCTTAGTCATCATCAATTTATCCATCCGGCTATCTCTGTAGGTAAGTCTCGTAACACGATTTTTTTCACGGGGCTGGGGTGTTAGCCCTGCGCACAACCCCCAACCTGGAGGATCAGGGAACCTTCTTTCTGGGTTACCATACCACAGCCGAGAACATCCCGTTTTAAGGCGCCGGATACTCGCCCTCACCCATCTCCTTAGGGAGTAGGATTTGCTGGTTACGTCGGTAGGCGAACCCTCCAACTCGAGCATTTCTCAGTATTTAGCGTAGACACCCACTCGGCATTGGTGCCCACTGAGACTCAATAACCAGCCATTAACCCTACTCCTTTGTCCAGGCTTGGGACTGGCGCTGGGATTTCCGTGGTATCTCCCAGTGGCGGAGTTGTGGCCATTCGTAACTGGTTAGAATTGTGTGTGTGTGTGTGTGTGTGTGTGTGTGTGTGTGTGTGTGTGTGTGTGTGTGTGTGTGTGTGTGTGTGTGTGTGTGTGTGTGTGTGTGTGTTTGTGTGTGTGTGTGTGTGCGCGCGCGCACCTACTAGGCCATACTGAAATACATTAGAGTAATGAAAAAGATAAATATATCAGTCGCTCAGCAACCTGCTAAGTAGGCCTACAGAATGTGTTGCGGCTTAGTGTAAGCCTTCCTCTGAAATTATTGGAGTGATCATTTAATGATTCGATGTTACGATTACTCAAAGTTGGCTGAACTTAGAGACCTACATTGTCTCATGATTCACCAGCAGGTAATTCCGGCGGGAATACAACAAAAATGAAGCAAAATCGGTCCTGTAGAACGGAGCTGTTTTAGATTATTCTCGTGTGTGAAATGATCATTTCTTAAATGACAGCTTTAATCCCATGATGAACTATGAGATTTTTGACGTCCGTACGACGGTAGAACAGGACACTGTTTCTCATCCTCGAATATGGGAAATTCATGTACTGCAGGTCATCTGGTGAATTTAATGCTAAAACAAGAGGGTATTAATTCTGTAGCTCGTATTCAACTACAACTACCGCAGGCTGGCAAGGTGATATGTTAGTAATTGAACTAAACGTTCAGGTCCAGCCCCAAGCACGAGTGTGTTATCATCGTCTTTCAGTGTGATAGCGATTGCGTGGAAACTCTTGTTTATTGACGTGTGGGACCTATCGGCAGCGGAGAGTGCTTGCGACAAAGCGCAAAGCTCGGACAGACGTGTTTATCCAGTGTATTAGCGCGGTCGAGGCTTGGGAAGCTTATGTCCTGTTTCCCTCTCAGCCAAACAAAACAATGGCCACTGCGCTCTACCAGCTTTCGTGGAGTGCTGCCTTATACTGCTAAATAATAATAATAATAATAATAATAATAATAATAATAATAATAATAATAATAATAATAATAATTCATTTTTCTTATTCTTCTTCTTTATCGGTTTACCCTTGAGGGACGGTTTTTCCCTAGAACTCACCTCTACCGCCTCAAGGCCAGAGTCCTGGAGCTTCAGACTCTGGGTCGAGGGATACAACTGGTGAGAATGACCAGTACCTCGCCCAGGCGGCCGCACCTGCTTTGCTGAGCAGGGGCCCAGCGGGGGGGGGGGGAAGATTGGAAGGGATAGACAAGGAAGAGAGAAGGAAGCAGCCGTGGCCTTAAGTTAGGTACCATCCCGGCATTTGCCTGGAGGAGAAGTGGGAAACCACGGAAAACCACTTCGAGGGTGGCTGAGGTGGAAATCGAACACATCTCTACTCAGTTGACCTCCCGAGGCTGAGTGGACCCCGTTCCAGCCCTCATACCACTTTTCAAATTTCGTGGCAGAGCCGGAAATCGAACCCGGGCCTCCGGGGGTGGCAGCTAATCAAATTAACCACTACACCACAGAGGCGGACTAATAATAATTCCAAATATTGTAAATTTAAAATATACGTTAGGTTAAGAGGAAATTAAGTATAGGGAAAATGAACGACCGATGGAGACTATTCGGAAAAGAAGACAAATTCTATGAGCATCTCTTCAGAATGGATGGAAAGCGATTGATAAAAATCTTTGAGTCACTTCATAGTAGACTTGAAGTTTCTGACAAGTGGTTCCAGGTGAGAAAGGACTTCAACAAGGCTCGACTAAAAAGGAAATGTGTTCAAATTTTGAGGATTTGTCCTTCATTAAAATATTTTGCCAATGGGCCTTATTTTGTTCAAAATTTAATGTTTAAAATCTATCCTCAACCTTTTGTGGTCTTATTCCCGAATATATTCCCAATTTGCCTCCGTGGCGTATTCGTTACCGCTTTGACGAAGGGAACTGAAAGTTTCGAGTTCGACTTTGGTCATCATTTGTTTCTTCTTTTACTGATATATCAATTATTTTATTTTATTTTTTCAATAATTAACTTGCTGTGGTCTCTTTTGTTTTAGAATTATTTGCTTTCTTTCTTTCTTTCTTTCTTTCTTTCTTTCTTTCTTTCTTTCTAATATGTTTAACCTCCAGGATTGGGAGTCGGACCAGTACCTCGCCAAGGCGGCCTCACCTGTTATGCTGAACAGGCTCCTTGTGAGGAGATGGGAAGATTGGACGGGATAGAAAGAAAGAGAGAAAGAATCGGCCGAGGCCGTGGCATTTGCCTGCAGGAGAAACCTCGGGAAACCACTTCGAGGATGGCTGAGGTGGGAATAGAACCCTCCTCGACTCAGTTGACCTCCCGAGGCTGAGTGGACCCCGTTCCAGCCCTCGTACCACTTCTCAAATTTCTTGGCGGAGCCGGGAATCGAACCCGCGCCTCCGGAGCGGAGGGGGGGGGGACAGCTATTCACGCTAACCACTACTCCACAGAGGCGCACGTAAGTTTTATTCGTTGGAATTTAAATGCAACGTGGCGACGCTAACGATTAAAACTTACGGCACGTTCAAGCGACAAGGAGAATAATGATTTAAAATATTGTAAATATCCCTAAAACAAAAGAGACAACAGCAAATACATTATTGAAAAATAAAAGAAAATAAGGGATATATCAGTAAAATAAAAAACGGAAAACCAAGGTCCGACTCGAACTCGAAACCTCAGTTACTAAGGTCAACGCACTAGCGAGATTGTCACGGAGACAAGTCCTAAACACACGCGGAAATAACACCACAAAAGTTTGAAAATAGATTTTAAATGTTACTTTTTGAACAAAAAAAAGGCCTATTGGCAAAAACTCTCGAATAGGGCTAAAATATTTTTTAATGGAAGCCAAATCCTCAAAATTTGATTTTTTTTTTCTAGAAAGGCTTGCGGCGACCTCTCCTTGTAAGACGAGAGGACATCTCATATCGAGCACAGTACCAGTTACGAATGAGCAACTTCAAGGACTTCCATGAAGAACAAAGGCAGAACTGTGATTGGGCGATCGAAAGAAGGCAGGCGGCCATGGAAAGAAAGCAGCATTTCTGCGCTGCAAAAAAGACTTCCAAAATGTGTAACAGTTACTTAACGTGGTATTTATTGGCTCTAAAATAATAATAATAAGAAGAAGAAGAAATATAAGAAGAATAAATAATAATAATAATAATAATAATAATAATAATAATAATAATAATAATAGTAAATAATAATAATTTCAATGTTCACATAGAGCAAGCGATAAAGGAAATTTGGAAAAGGAAACACACTTCGTTCGCTCGTAATCTGTTTACCCTCCAGGGTCGGTTTTTCCCTCGGACTCAGCGAGGGATCCCACCTCTACCGCCTCAAGGGCAGAGTCCTGGAGCTTCAGACTTTGGGTCGGGGATACAGCTGGGGAGAATGACCAGTACCTCGCCCAGGCGGCCTCACCTGCTATGCTGAACAGGGGCCTTGTGGAGGGATGGGAAGATTGGATGGGACAGGCAAGGAAGAGGGAAGGAAGCGGCCGTGGCCTTAAGTTAGGTACCATCCCGGCATTTGCATGGAGGAGAAGTGGGAAACCACGGAAAACCACTTCCAGGATGGCTGAGGTGGGAATCGAACCCACCTCTACTCTGTTGACCTTCCGAGGCTGAGTGGACCCCGTTCCAGCCCTCGTACCACTTTTCAAATTTCGTGGCAGAGCCGGGAATCGAACCCGGACCTCCGGGGGTGGCAGCTAATAACGCTAACCACTACACCACAGAGGCGGACAGAAATACACTTCAAGGAGAGGAAATACAAAATCTGAGATATGCCGGTGATATTGTTATTCTGTCTGAGTCCGCAGAACATGTGGGGAAATTGCTGAACGGTGTGAGCACAGTCTTGGTGAAGGAGTACAAGGTCACAACAAAAATAATGGTGTGCATTCGAATGAAGGAAATACAGGCGGTGCAGGAAATATTAGATTAAGAAATTAAGTCTTAAATTAAGTAAATATGCACTTAAGGTTCATTTTCCTTTACACGTTAGCATACGAAAATGAACACAACGAAAATTGTTCTGATGGACTGCATATCCATATGTTGCTGAGAGGCGTGGCAGGTCTTGAGGAACATAATGGATAGGAAGAGCAGTGTAAGATATGACCTTTTTCCCCGAACAGCGACGAATTTGTGACGGGTATGAGCGATGCTACTAATGCCATTTTTAACGCAACCAGTACCTGCTTTGAATAGTGTGAAGATGTCACTCATAGTGTCGGACGGTACGGGCATTTTAGTGGGCTTCGCTCGGTGAAGAAAGCAACGGGAAACTAAGTCACGCCTCATTTTTCTAGTACATGTCTTCAAAGATGTCTAGGCTACCTACGACAGCTGACGGCAGATCTGTTGAGCATCGAATCAGCCTTCGGAATGAGTACTCAACACAGATTAATCAAACACGGTTTTATAATCTTATATCAATTTGCCACAATGCGTATCGTCACAATAATAATAATAATAATAATAATAATAATAATAATAATAATAATTTTACCGGGAGGTACACCTGAACGCCGCGCATTCAAAATCATCGCCTTAAGAACTCCCATATCGATCAAAAAGTTAAACTAATAACACAACAAGTTGGAACTTTAATCAGAAGATGTCACCACTGAAATATTAAGTAATATTGTTTTGTTGTGAAGTTTCCTAAACTGACTGAATTTCCTTGTTTTGCTTTGATATACATCAAGAAGTTTGGGCATTTTTCTACAGATGACACTACTAAAAACTATGATCATGCACTCTGGTGCAAAATGAAAGAACTTATACACCTTAAAGAAGTTTCATATTCCTAGGTTTTCCATAACTGATCTATGTTCATTTAGTTTTGGATTAGCAATACTTCCTTTCTCTTTCCGCCAGTTTTGAATCTGGCCAATGGCATATTTCTGTAATTAATTTTCAACCTATCACAGGCTTCTTGATCGATTTTGAGCGTTACCTTTGAACTTAACCAATAAAATTGAGAGGGTGTGGCTGGTTTAGTCTTGAATGATCTCGAACCTTCCCTGGGGGTTTATAAACTGCGGCTTTTCACGTTTCCTGGCCAATTGATCGTCGTCTATCTGAGTATGTGTGTTTAAGCAGGAGGCGGGCGGTCTCTTTCGTCGGCAGCTAGAACGTCTCTAAGGTAATGGCCACATAACTTAATTCTCTCTTGCTACCTCCGCAGCTTTAATTCGAGGGGAAGGTCCAACTCCTTAATTATGTAACCTTTTCTAAATGCAACTTTCTTTCGGCTAATGTAAAAACTTCGTAAAATCTTTAAATTGGAAATTGGGGATAGAGAGTGAGTTACCCTCTCGAGCTCCCCTTCATCTAGGTTTGAGGTGTCTGCGATTTAGCAACCTTTTTCTTCTGTAATGTGTTACCGTTGTGAGCCACCTCAAGTAGCTTGGGATTAGCCCCTGTTTCATTGGCCTAGAGCCCGGTAAATTTTTAATATTGCATTATCTGGAGTGCAGTGTACGCCTCCATTCAGTTTGTGTTCGGGCCGTTTATTCAACCTGTTCTTTGTCGCAAAGGCCCTGTAGGTTGAGTACGAGATACTGTGCCCTACTGGACTCTGAAGTTCCGGCCAGGCGAAAGCCGGTCTCGAACCCAGAGTACGGTAGTGAAAGAACTCTCACCAACGTGAGCTGGTGCACATAGTCTTACCTGAACACAATCCTCTTCACTCAGCCAAATAAGCAATCTTCTCAGGGATAACATGGGTATAACGGGGCAACAAAAGATAAACAAGAGGATATGTGACAAATCAGGTAAGATTCGGCTAAATTAAAAATAGAATAAAATATCTAACAGAAACGTCGCTGCATTCAAAGTTTAACAAACAGGGATTTATTACATAAAATTGAATTATTTACAAAGGATAGAGCATTTCATTATGACAGGGTAAAATAACGCTGAGCCGATGACAACCAGTTCACTGCCTTCACGAAAACAGTTGTGCTGCAACAAGCATGTTACAATAGTGTAAGTAACGACGTTTAGAAAGATGGATATCCGCTTAACTACTCATAAACAGTTATTCCCATAAAATTTACAATGCCTCGCGCCATCGAACCCCGGTGCAAACAAAAATCACCACAAAATGTACCATGACCTGACTCGGTCACGAACCCTAGTCCCATGACGAGTAAGGCGTCAAAGATACCTATGCAAACAAAAAATAAAAAGGACACACCCAACATATACACGGGTGTCAATATCAAACGGGCCAGTGTTAAAATAAACGTAGAACAAATAGGACATAAAAAGATCTCTCCCTGCTTTCAAAACATGAAGGTCGTTTCTTCCCCCTGGCACACTTGACACACTGCAGACGACCATAACCAACTCACAAGCCTGTGACGTCAAGCTCAATGACCTCCACCCTCACCACTTCACTCGCGGCAGTCCCCTAATTTATGAGCTCAAAGGGGGCGGCAGGCTAAAATCTTGCCTTTCAAAGAAACATCTCACGTAATCTGCTGCTAAAGCCCTCTTTTAAATACACCTGGGCTATCTGCCCTCGTCTTAATATCTCCAGCAGTCTCGCAAATCTTACTCATGCCTCTCATGGGCTAAATCCTGGTGCTACAAAAACACTAATCATTAAGCGATAGTCACATGGCCATACTAGGCATCTCCACATATATTCAATAAACTCTCAATTGTGCTGGGCTCTCTCATATCAATCACAAATCTTAATTCTGCCTATCATGGGCTCATATCTCTTAAATATTCGGACTCGCTCGCTCTATTAGTGAATCTGGGTGAATTACTGGTCACATCTTGGTCACAACTATACACATCTACGTCTGCAGAAACAAATGCCTAAATGCGATCTAATAAAAGTACCTATCTGTTAGACTAACCTCCTATGACCAAAGGAGTTCGATCAGACCCATAAAATCACACGTACGTTAAAATAACACAATCAAAATGAAATATGAACACGCTAACAAGGACTCTACAAATAACATCTACCTTAATGTACGGGGTTCGAGTTTGAGGCCTAGCTCTAAATTACAAGGAAAAATTTCCTACCATAACTAATTTGTTGACTGACGGCCCCCATATTCCAATCTAAATTTAAATGACATGCTTGAAACAGAATTGGAAAGCTCTGACCTTATGTTATCGCTGACATTACGGAGCGGCCATCCCTGTGGACCACTGAATCTACCACCTCATGATAGACTGCGGGGCTGGCATCAGATACTGTTGACCACTTGGAGACATTCTTTCTTGTGTTGCGTCTTCGTACAGCTCCCTCTGTAGTTGGAAGGTGTCCCCTTCGACGTTGTGCTGATCAGGTGCTCCCAACGTTCCTGGATCGATGCCCGTTGTCGTGTTGGCTTCAGCTCCTGGTTGTGGCTTCCTTGCAATGGTGATGTCAAACACTCTTTCTGACTTGATACTGGGGTAACTGAAAATAAATTCATATATTACAGACTGTCCAAACTCGATGCCTGTCTCCACTACTATCGTGTCTCACACGTCACCTTGACCAAGTCTCGTTCAGAGTTTTAAACCTGGTACACAGTTTCTTCCCTATATTAGGTCACCGTTACTTCACCCTTTCACTCGGACAACCTGTTGTTTCTGACTTCCTATCCTGAGCCAATATTAATTCTAGCAGTTCGTCAGTTATAACTTGACCTCACAGAAATATGAAGCTACTAGTTCATTAGTCTCTTATAAGCAGTACCTCATCTCCCCATAGCATATTCTCCCAGGTAAAATCTTAAATTCAGCTGAATATTCAAGTTGATTACTTACTTCCTCGCAGATCTAGCTGTACTCGTCGTCTGTGCAGCTCGATGACAAAGCGTTGTTCTCAGTACCAACACGCAGTATGACGACTCGTTCAAGCGGTCTTCTTGTCCAAGAATGAGCCTGATATGCCAGGCGGCCTTATTTTATAATCCCGTCTAGCGTCATCAAGCCGCTTGGTCGCGTGCAATCCGCGCGCGCCCGCGAAATTCTTCCCGCATTAAGTATATCATGAGCTCTAATTAACGAATGCATTAATGAATGCAGCCCTAATGCATATCAAAATAAAGCAGAAATTATACAGGTTGCAATTCTTGTCTCAAATCCAATGCAACTCCTCCGTAACCAAAGATATTAATTTAATTCCTACTTCCCTCCTAATTATAAGTTTTGCCGGGATCTGGGAAGCGTCCCCAATCTTCATCAAGAGGCTTGGCTTGGGACATAACTCCTTTTAATGAGTTCTGGAGATTTCTCATAATGACGCTCGCGCTCACTTCACACAAGAACGCTTCTTCTGGACTCCTTTATGACATTCGTAAGACACTGGCTTCGTGGGTGGCCTCGTGTGATTCCAATATCCAATACTCAAATTAATACAATTGTCCCAATGAACAGGATGGTTCAATACCTCTGTATAATAATATTTCAATTTGTAAATAGTGCCTTGAAAGGCCAGAGATTGTCACATTTTCATGCAATGTTGTCTTGAGTAGGCTTGAGAAACTGAGAGCCTGTTATCTCTTTTCCAAAATGATGTAAGAGTAACGAATGCCTTGAAGGCTATGTGTTCTAATTTTGGGAGCAAGTGCTCTTTGAATTAGGTGACTTCTGCCCTTGACTAAATTAGTTCTCATCTTGTATTGTAAATTTGAGCTGGCAGCTCAGGAATTGTAAAACGTGAGGCTTGAAGCCCAGAATCTGCAAAAATCACTAATCTTGGATTTTCATAGTCTTGTTTCAAGATTGCTTTTGTACCTGATATAGTGTTACGTTCACTAAGTGAAAAATATTGTTAAGTTTATTTTTGGAAAAGAAATATAACCTTTTAAATTTTTAACTCAACTTTGATATTGTAGATAGAACCATTCACCCCGGCACCTTCTTTAACCTCTTTCTGCTCCACGGGTAACCCCGTAACAATAATAATCATAATCATAATACATTTGAACCCCTTTGGCGCCCTGAGCGTCTTTATGTGAAATGATGATGATGATGATGATGATGGTGATGATGATGATGATGATGATGATGATGATGATGGACGGGGAGGGCGGAATCCGGTGCCAGCAAGTAGTCTACACCTGTCGAATAACACAAAGGGATCTACTTAAGGCTTTACATCCCATCCGACGGACGAATCACCATCAAAAGTGTCATATACACTCTCTTCATATGAAGACTGCGGAGAGTTTTGGAAATGAATCCAGTCTTTCGGCACGTAATCTAGTAATCAGAAATTACATTTACCACTACCTCTCTTACCCTGCCGGCCAATATTCTGATGGTGCAATTTTGTCCATCAACGGGACTCGAACCTGTTAACCACGTTGTCACACCAAATAGACCAACTCATTAACGAGCATGGACATGAGACGGTTATATAATAATAATAATAATAATAATAATAATAATAATAATAATAATAATAATAATAATAATTGTACCGGGAGGTACACCTCAAAGCTGCGCACTCAAAATTTGCGCCTAAATGAACTCCTCTATCGAACTAAAGTGGAAACTACTACAACTGGAACTTAGAACTTTAATCAGAAGATGTCACCACCGAAATATGTAATTTTGTTATTGTGCAGTTTCCAAAACTGAGCAAATTTCTCCTTGTTTTGTTTTGATATTCATCAAGAAGTTTGGACATTTTTCTACAGATGACACCACTAAAAAGTTTATGATCATGCACCCTGGTGCAAAGTGAAAGAACTTAAAATTTAAAGAAGTTTTGTATTTCTAGATTTTTGTAACCGATTGATGATCATTTATTTTTGGGTTGGCAATATTTCCTTTTTCTTTCCGCCAGTTTTGAATCTAGCCAATCACTAATTTCTGTAATTAATTTTCCACCTATCACAGGCTTCTTGTTCGATTTTTATGTTATTTTTGAACTCAACCAATAAAATTGAGAGGGTGTTTTGTCTTGAATGATCTCGAACCTTCCCTGAGGGTTTATAAACTGCGGCTTTTCACGTTCTTGGCCAATTGATCGTCGTCTTTCTGAGTGTGTGTGTTAAGCAGGAGGCGGGCGGCCTCTTTCGTCGGCAGCAGAACATCTATAAGGTAATGGCCATATAAATTATATCTTTCTTGTAGAAACCTCCGCAGCTTAAGCCGAGGGGAAGGTCAGAATCTTTAACCATGTAACCTACGTTTCTAAAATGTAACTTTCTTCTGGCTAATGTAAAAATTTCATAAAATATTTAACTTTAAATCGGAGATAGAGAGTGATGTACCCTCTCGAGCTCCCCTTCATCTTGGTTTGAGGTGACTTCGTTTTGTAACGGTTTCCTTCTGTAATGTGTTAAAGACATTTCTATTCGAGTCACCTCAATAGTTAGGAAATAGCCCCTGTTTCAACGGCCTAGAACCGTTTGGTATTTTAAGTGTTCATTATCTTGGAGCGCAGTGTGCGCCTCCATTCATTTTGTGTTTGGGCCAGTCATCTAACCTATTCTTTTTCCATGAAGGCCCAGTAGGTTGGGTATTAAATACCCCTGTAAAATAAGTTCAATTTGTAAATGGTGGTTTGGGAGGCAAGAGATTGATGTAAGGTTGCCCTGAGTAGGCAGTAAGGAACTGAGAGCCTGTTTGCTCTTTTTCAAAGTTTTTGTAAGATTTTTGTAAGCTTCTGGAAGGCTAGAAATTGTATGTTGGGGAGCGAGTGCTCTGTGCATTAAGGGATTTCTGCCTTTGAATAAATTTGTGCTCTTTTGTGAATTTGAGCTGGGAGCTCAGGAATTTGTAAAGCGAGGGGCTTGAAGCCCAGGATTTCTAAAGTTCTCTAACCTTGTATTTTCCTTGACTGGTTTCAAGATTGTCATTGTACCTGACGTTTCATTGTTGTGAAAAATTGTTAAGTTTGAAGTTCTAAGAGAAATATAACTTTTGTTAAAGTTTTAAATCAATTCTTGATATCGTAGTTAGACCTATTGAAGCCCGGACCTTCTTTAACCTCTTTCTGCTCCACGGGCAACCCCGTAACAATAATAATAATAATAATAATAATAATAATAATAATAATAATAATAATAATTGTACCGGTTGGTACACCTATACGCCGCACATTTGAATTTTCCACCTTAAAATACTCCTCTACAACTGAAACTCTGAACTTTAAAACTGAATTAATTCAACCGTTTATCAGAAGATGTCACTATGTTAATTTCGAATTGTTTTTGTTCACTAATTATGAAGAAGTGTGGACATTCTCTCACAGATGTCTCTACCAAAACTATGATCATGCACCCTG
Source organism: Anabrus simplex (assembly GCF_040414725.1). Taxonomy (NCBI): domain Eukaryota; kingdom Metazoa; phylum Arthropoda; class Insecta; order Orthoptera; family Tettigoniidae; genus Anabrus; species Anabrus simplex. The sequence continues at coordinate 24,315,501 of NC_090269.1, read as the reverse complement.
GTTCGAAGTGGAGGAACTTTCCTTGAAGATATTTTGTATTCATAAGTTTGTTCTCTACTAAATGTTGTTCTTTCATGTGTGGGTTGGCAATATTAATCTTTCTGTTCATCTTTCTTTCTGCCAGTTTTGAAATTAGCCAATTGTAAATTTCTGTCATTAATTTTCAGCCCATGGCGTCTTTCTTTACCAATGTCGATGTGTAACTGCAAGCTACCCAATAAACGACTGTGAGTGTGTCTTAATCATTCATGAAAGGTCTCGAATCTTCCCCGAAAGTATAAAAACTGCTGATTTTCCTGGCTCTCCGCCACTCGTACAACATCTAGCTTAGTGTATGGAAGTATAGCAGGAGGCGGGAAGCGCCTCTTTCATCCGTCAGCAGCTCTTCTACAAGGTAATGGCCGTTTAACATCTTTAGTTTGCTAGCTCAGCAGTTTAACCATCGGGGAAGGTCCGAAATCTTTTCAATGTAACCTTCCTGTCTGAAAAGGTAAATTAGTGCCGGCTCATGTAAAATTTTCATACTACTTTAACTATAAATCGGGGATAGAGAGTGCCTTACCCTCTCGAGCTCCCCTTCCTTTGTTTTGAGGTGACTACGTTTGTAACTGTTTTCCTTCTTTATGTAATGTCTTAAATTTTTCTCGTACGAGTCACCTCCATAGTACGGGAATATCCCCTGTGTAATTGGCCTTGCGCCAATTAGGTTTTAACAAGTTTCATGTAGGAGTGCAAGTTCTCGCCTCCATTCCTGTTGTATTTAGGGCCGTTTAAATTGACCTATTATTTTTATTTAAGGCCCAGTAGAATGGGTACAAGGTAAACCTGTTCATCTGTACGTGTGCCTTGAGAGCCAGGCAATGCGAATGTTGTTGTGGCCTTTGAAATGCGTGAAAAATTGAGAGCGGGTCAGCTCTTTCTGATGTGATAAAGTGCCTCTAGGAGGGCCGATATGGTTTTTGGAGCCTATGCTCCTGGTATGAAGGAGTTTTCTGCCCTTGGAACTATATTGTAAGTTGGTATTGTTGAGCTAAAAGCGGAAAGATTGTGATATTGTGCTTTCGTTTGTAAAATTTTATCTGGTACCTGATTATTGGATTGTTGTTGATGGTTCTTGTAAAAAATGTGAATTCTATGCGAAAATTGTTTAAGTTTTGAAAAATGAAATTTGAAATTGAAATTTTAATTCATCTTTCGGCCTTTTTAGTTAGACCCATTCCAGCCCGCACCTTCTTTCACTTCTGCTGTTCCACAGATACCTCGGAACAATAATAATAATGATAATAATAATATAATTATTATATAATATAATATTATTATTATTATTATTATTATTATTATTATTATTATTATTATTATTATTATTATTATTATTATTATTATTATTATTATTATTATTATTATTATTATTATTATTATTATTATTATTATTATCATATAATGTGTTCGATGTTCCTTCATCTGTGTCAGTATTAATGGTATCTGAGTACTGAAATAATACGTTAGCTGAATTTCCTTTAATCACACAAGTAAGTTCTGAGTTCAATCTTTCACATTTAAGCTCTCTTAGTTACCTGAATAACAAGTGAAAACTATTATGTTATGAAGGGAAAGAAGCAGTCTAACTCACTAATATGCTTATCGATGGCTTTCTTCAAAAACCTCGTAAGTCCGAATACTCTTCCTCCATTATATTCCTTAAGACTGGTCACGCCTCCCAGTCCCATATTTATATGCAGTCCAAAAGAATCATTTTCGTTATGGTCATTTTCCTCTGCCAATTTGTATAGGAAAATGAACCTTAAATACATTATACTGTAGGAGTGTGTAAATTTGCCATGCAATCAACATCCCTAAAATACGGCACGGTAAGGTCCATTTTCTTTTAGACATTAGCAAATGAAAATGAACACAGTGAAAATTATTCTGATGAACTGTAAATAAATATATGACTGGAAGGCGTGACCAGTCTTAAGGAATATAATGGGTAGGAAGAACATTTGGACATACGAGGTTTTAAAAGAAAGCCATCGTTATATACAAGCTGTTGATAACTGTTTCAGTAGTTAAAGCTTTAATGCCAATTTCGAGGATTCATTCTCATAAGGTATTGGACATATTGTGTAGTAATTTTGGTCTGGTGCTATGGAAGTTTCTTCAATAAGACAGGGACGGGATGCAGAGCGAGAAGCCATGACAAGGGAAGTGCGAGGGAGTGCTTTTGTGTGTACGCCAGCGGGTGAGAACACTATTGCTGTTTGGATTTCATTTTAAGAAGACACTCCGTCCGTGTTCCTTCCCAACGCGTCGCGCACAAGGGCTCGGTCAGAAGCGTCGCCAGCTGTTGACTCTGTTCTGGCGGCGTCTCGACGCACAACATCGATTGGACAACCCGCTATACCTACCGCCATAGTGTCCAGCCCTCTCGAAACACGCCCCCATATGTTAGGTAGCATAGGGTGGATTTATTTATTTATTTATTTATTTATTTATTTATTTATTTATTTATTTATTTATTTATTTATTTATTTATTTATTTATTTATTTATTCATTGGCTGTATGGTAGGCGTTGAGGCCTTCGGTTCAGAGGGTTCCGGGTTCAATTCCCGGCCGGGTCGGGGATTTTAATGGCATCTGATTAATTCTTCTGGTCCGGGGACTGTGAGTTTGTGTTTTTTACAAGACTTTCCTCTTCATATTCAGACAACACACTGCACTACCAAACATCAAAGAAACACGCAATAGTAATTACATCCCTCCATATAGGGTTGAAGTCAGCAAGGGCATCCGGCCGTAAAACATGACCAAATCCACAGATGTGGGGAAAAGTGGAGTAGGAAGAAGAAGAAAATTTATTTATATATACGGTGTATTCAATTCTGCAAACACCCGACTAGTCCAATCCATGTTCCTTCTTCACGCCCAGAGAATATAATTTGGTATCACTCAATGAGTTCTGATAACATCCCTGATGGCTACAGAGTATTTAGACAAAGCAAAAAAACATTAACTATTTATGGGATGAAGATATGCGGTTTTTCTCCATTTCCGTAATTGTGATATTCTGACAAGTGGGGTTCTTCCCGGCAACCCCTCATATATTCTGTTTTAGTAGCATGCACAATCATTTATGGAAAATTATCCAATTTAGTAAGCAACATATCGATGGCTTTTTTTTAGAAACCTCCTAAGTCTGAATGCTCTTCCTATCCATTATATTCCTTAAGACTGGTCACGCCTCCCAGTCCCATTTTTATATATAGTCCATCAGAATAATTTTCGTTGTGGTCATTTTAATATGCTAATGTGTAAAGGAAAATGAACCTTAAACACATTATACTGTAGGAGTGTGTAAATTCGCCATACAAACAATATCCCCGCAATACGGTACGGTAAGATCCATTTTCCTTTACACTTTCGCGTAGGAAAATGAACACAGCGAAAATTATTCTGATGGACTCCATACAAATATATGACCGGGAGGCGTGACCAGTCTTAAGGAATATAATGGGTAGGAAGAACATTTGGACATACGAGGTTTTAAAGGAAAGCCATCGATATAGGCCTACTAGTAGTGTGTATCCTTTATGATGTATTGTTTTTCATAGATGCTTTATATTTTTCTTTGTGTGATGCGCATTGCTAACTTTATATATTATGTATGTTTCTAACCTATCTTGTTTACGTATCTGATTCAATGAAATGCCTGTTATTTCTTTATTATATTGTAATTGTGTGGTTAAGTGCAAGAGAGGGCCGCGAGCCCTAACTTCGTCACTGCTAAAGACCTAAATAAATAAATAAATAAATAAATAAATAAATAAATAAATAAATAAATAAATGGGCCACATGTAAATTCCTTATTGTCTTCCCAAAACTGCATCCTTTTTCGACGTTTTTGTTTTCTTTCTTCCGTCCATTTGCCGCCTGACTTCTTGGCTTTCTCTGGAAATTTACCATTTAATAAATTATTTTCTATTTGGATTTTGTTCTTTATTAATGACAATAGTGCGTGGCCACCGAAGAGGCCTGGTGCAGGTTTTTCGAGTTGACGCAGCATAGGCGACCTGCGCGTCTATGAGAATGGAGCAATAACAATGATGAATTCTAATGGTGAATACGGCACACATACTCAGTCCCCGAGCCATCGGAAGTAAACAATGGATGTTAAAATCCCCGACCCGGTCGGGAATCGATCGCGGAACGCCTTCGTCCAAAGTCCAGCACGCTAATCATTTAGCTATGAAGACAGGCTTTTTTATGTTGAGCATTTCCAAATCTGCTTCGGCTTCTTTGACAAATGTTGATTTCGTTTCTTTATTTGCATAGTGTTCAAAAATGTATTTTGTTAATCTGACTTTGTTCATTAAATGCAGGTGACTTTTAACCTTCTTTTTCTGAAAGCACGAGCTATTCTGTGTGATGTTTTGTATAAATTTTGTTCTGGTCTCAATTTGTATTTGGCATTCTTCCACACGATATATTCGATCTCTCGTCCTCTAAGTCCGAAAACATATTCATGATTCTATGATTTTCCGTACAGCGGAGAAATTTACATATATTTTTCTTGATCAGGCGGTAGAGGTGATTTTTAGAGAAAGTTTCCATCGTGGGTTTCTCAGCAAGTTCAGGTTTCACCAACGTTCTAAAGGCCCGTCCGATATAATTTCGTCTATCATGCTGTTTTTTGTGGAACGTTTTTCAATGTCGATTATCCAATTCTTGTTGACTTTTAGTGAGGAGACAAGATTAAACAGCATTTTAGTAATTATTTAGTTTAATTTCCGGGTTGAACCGTGTAGATCGAGTAGGGGTATTTCAGTCGCCTTGACAAAGAATGCTGCAATGTATTCGAAACGTCGGCAAACTGTACGTGATATGCGTACAAGTACAACACGGTTCAACCCGGAAATTAAATTAAATGATTCTTCACACCGTGGAAGCTTCACTTCTAAGAAGCATTTTAGTAAGTCTATCATGGTCAATTCTTTGAGTATAGGCATGAAATTTCAATAATATTTTTCTATTAGGGTCTCACATTTTCTCAGAAGCTGGTATAACTCTGGAAACCTCCATTTCATCCACAGTCATTCTATGCATAGTGGGCCGAATATTTTCCTAAAGATTTCCTTTCTTGGTTTTCTAAATTGTTTAGTTAGTGATTACTAAGGCTCGGAAATTGAAGACCTATAAATTTCCTAAAAAATATCCAAAGGAAGACCTAAAACTGGCAGAAAGGACGTAAAAATGCTATCCAAATTCATTCATAATTCTGGATTTAAAGACGTTTTTAATGAGCAAATAGAATCTTTGAAAATGCAAAATTCTTGTGGTATGCAACATACAGTGCCAAAATATGTAGACAATATATCTTCTTTCAGACATTATATATTAGTAGATTGAAATCATTTAAAAAAAAAGGAATTCTTTGTTTGTTAAAAAACTACTTGTAGATTATAGAATGAAATATATTTTCCACCTACAGTAGAATGAAGTCAGCGGACGCGCAGTGGTCATCTTGGAGAAAGACACTGAAATTAGTATGACTGGAATCACATCTGTCTTAACCACACTAGGGTTATAGAAATTGGAATTCGGAAATCATACCTCAATTAGCCTTGCACTATATCACAATAGTCATCTCCAGGTTCTTAGATGTAAAGGATCGTCGATTTTCAGACAGCACGTTACAAAACATCGAGAAACTTCTCTTCACATTACTGGATGTTAGGGATTCATACCTGTATCAAATGAAATCTTCCTCTTCAACAACACTCATATCACAATGTTCTCCTTTGCAGATAATTTAATACCCATGTTTTTTTCTCAATCACTAGTTTCATTTTTTCATTCCATTTCATTTTCTCTGTTTTTAGATATGGTTAAAAATATATTATGTATTTACTAGACAAAATGTGTTTAAGAGGTGATGGATGAACTAGTGATGATTCGAATTGAGAACAGGCAGTAAAAATGTAGTCCATGGAAGAAGGTGAAGTTGCAAAAAAAATCCGGTAAGGCCTAAAAGAGGCTAAAAAAGGATCAGTACTCCAAACGCGCTGAAAAAAGCAGAAAACGACAAATAAAACCCACCATTTTCTGGCCTACATTGACTTAGAATGAACATAATGTTGGGCCTCGTCTTCGGACACTCGAGAAAAATATGACATTTCCACAAATTCCGAGCCTTAGTGATTATATTTATTATTGTTATTATTATTATTATTGTTGTTATTATTACTGTGTTTGGGTGGGACAGAGAGGTGAAAGAAGATGCTGGCTTGAATGGGTCTATCGACAACAGTCGAAGATTAATTTAAAACTTTGAAATAAAGATTATATTTCTTTTCAGATATTAAATTTTAACAGAACAAGATTTCAGGTGCAGAGCCCGTTAGGTACAAGGTAAGAGAAAATAAAAGAAAAAACCCATAAGGTTAGTTACAGAATTTGAGCTTCAAGCTCGCAATATACAAAAATCCATACGTCACTACATTTGTGCTTAGTTTGATACTCAAGGAGACGAATCTCCCAACTTAAATAAGTCAGTTTACACGAGCACCATTTGCTCCAAAGATTACAAGTTACGGCCTTCCCAAGGCACCACAAATTACAAGAAAGAGCCTTTATGCTCTATAATTCTACCAACGAGACTACGCTAACTAGTTGAACTTTTACACGAGAAGAAAGAAAATTTTACATTTTCGGAATTTTACAGTTACATTATTAAAGTTTGGAAACCTTCTCCTCGAATTAGCTGGCAGAGATACCTACAGAGTTAGAAAAACGGTGGCCATTACCTTAGATGATGTTCTGTTTGCCGATGGATGAGGCCCCCGCCGCCTCTCTTAACACACACACACTCAGTAACACGACGATCAATAAGACAAGTAAACTCGAAAAGGCGTCAGCTTTTATACCTTAGAGGATGGTTCGAGAAGGCTCTGGTCTAAAACCGGACACACACTCTCATTTTATTGGACAATTGAAAAGTTACAAGAAGCATGCGATTGGCAGAGAAATAAATACATGTATGTTTCTATTGGTTGAGATCCCAAGTTGGCGGAAAGAGCTAGGAGTGTTGCCAACTGTGATAGACCAAAACACAAAAGAAATCCAGTCACTTTAGGAAACCTTAAAATAACACAATACTCTATCACTTTAGTAGTGACATCTGTTGACCAACGTCTCAACTTCTTGCACTAGTTGTTTCAATTTTTATGTGATAGACAGCGTCCTTCAAGGCGTTTCATTTAAATGCACGGGGTTATTATTATTATTATTATTATTATTATTATTATTATTATTATTATTATTATTATTATTATTATTATTATTATTTTGCATCGTAATTCCCGACTAGGGAGCTCGGTCGAACTAATTTGCCTGATGTTTTTGCTTTCTTCTTCTCCCAAAATCTTTTCATCCTCTCACTAAGCGTTTTGCTGCATTCCTCTGCCCAAGTGTTAGTGGTTCTGGTGTTATATTTGTCTGAAAATTGGTGGCTGTTGATTACTGTTCACAATTTACATCTCTCCCGTATAATTCCCTCCGTGAGGTCGATTACCTGGAGGTCTGTTTCAGTTTCACTAAGCCAGTTGTTCTTGGTTCTTAATGAAAGGACAAAGTTGAACGTTCTTTTAGTCATTCTATCCTCACTCATTCGGAGAATATGCTCATAGAATTTCAATCATGTTTTTCTGAAGGTGTGTGAGAAATTTTCAGCTTGACAAAATATTTCTTGGGATTTCCTTTTTTTTTTTTTTTCATATTCCATCTACACAATCTGTACTGAAGATCTTCCGTAGAATTTTCCTTTCTTGCTTTTCTATACTACCTTTGTTTAATGATCTACCACCAATAATTAAGGGTCCCGATGCATATAATGCTTCAGATTTGATTACTGTGTTATAATGACTTAGTTTTGCTTTCCTAGATATTGATTTTTTTATATCCATGGCTAGGATTTTGACTTTTTAATTTCGTGTGGCTATTTCTAGCTAAGTGCAGCTCTTGTAAGGGAGACCCTCCGATGAGGGCGAGCGGCATCTGCCATGTGTAGGCAACTGCGAGTTATTGTGGTGGAGGATAGTGTTATGTGTGGTGTGTGAGTTGCAGGGATGTTGGGGACAGCACAAACATTGGAATAAACCATTCAAGGTTAAAATCCCCGACCTGGCCGGGAATCGAACCCGAGATCCTCTGAACCGAAAGCCAGTACGCTGACCATTCAGACAACGAGTCGGACTAGGATTTTGATGATATGTCATCTATTAATTGGTTCACAACAGACATTGCTAACTAATCTTAGTTCCCACATAGTAGAAATGCTCATTTATTAGCTCATTCTTTGTCATTATTTGCCATTCTATATTTTTGCAGCAAGCAAAAATGACTCCAATCCACCGTGCTCAGATTTGCATTAACGAAGGAACATCCATCTTTCTTTCTTTCTTTCTTTCTTTCTTTCTTACTTACTTACTTAATCTGTTTACCCTCCAGGGTTGGTGCTTACCTCGGACTCAGAGAGGAATCTCACCTCTACGGCCTTAAGGACAGCATTTTGAACATTTGCTTCAATAATCGAATGGCCATGCACAAGCTCATTGAACCTTTTTCGGTAATAGGTTAGTTCACTACAAATAGCTACTTTAAGAGTACTTAGAAACGAACATAACAGAGTACCTGCAACATGAGAACTGATCATGATTTAGATTTGTCTTCAACAACGCGACTCACATGAACATATAATAACGAACTAAGAAGTACAGTCCTATATCAAACCGAACCTTCGACTAACGAGCACCAGTTTCTTTCTCTAACTTCAAGCACGCTATGCTATCACAAGCTGTCGTTCGCCAGTGTTGTATCAGCACTACTTCCAGTCATTCAGCCATCACATTCTCTGTATATGAAGTTTCTGTGATACATAATTTTCAAGAATATTTACCATCATTCGATATTTTATCATTAATGTTGATTTCGTTGACACGAATAAACGAATTATAGCCTAGAAGGCGTAGTAAGACCAGACATCGCTGTGAGTAGCCAAGGTCAACGTTTTTAGGTTACCACTCTATAGATTCGCCAACGGCCGTAGCCGTGTTGAAACACCGGATCCAGTGAGATTTCCGAAGTTAAGCAACATTGGGCGTGGTCAAGATTTGGATGGGTTGTCACGCGCTGTTGGTGGGGAGTAAGGGAATGGAGGAGCGGAAAGGAACTGGCCACCCTACCGTGCGTAAACTCCGGCTCAGGCACACATCTGCGAACGTTCGAACCTGCCTTCGGGCAGAATACACCCTTACCTTACCTATATATTCGATCTCTCGTCTTCTAAGTGCGGAAACATATTCGTTATTCTATGCTTCTCCGTATAGAGGAGAATTTTACAGTACTTATTTCTTGATCAGGTAGTAGAGGTGATTTTTTACAGAATGTACAGCTGGGCAACCATTCTCTTTTGGAACAATCAGAGAGTAGCTCGCCTCAGCTTTTGAAGACGAGAGTATCGGGAAAAGGAAGTAAAGGGCCACGAGGGCGTAAAAATGAAAGGCACACCTAACAGCGTCGGGGTCGGATGTGAATGTACCGGGTGGTACACCTCAACACCGCACATTCAAAATAAGCGCCTTAATGAACTCCTCTACCGACCAAAATGTGAAATTGCTACTACATAAAGTTGAGACTTTAATCAAAAGATGTCACTACTGAAATATTAAGTAACTGTGTTATTCTGAAGTTTCCTAAACTGATTCGATTTCTCTTAGTTTTGTTTTTGCTGTTCATCAAGAATTCACTACCAGAAAACTATGGTCATGCACTCTGGTGCAAGGTAAAGGAAGTTGTTATTGAAAGAAATTTTGTGTTTATAGGTTTTCTCAACTTTCATTTCTTTGTTTATGTAATTCTAGGTTTGCAACACTTCCGTCTCATTCCGCCAGTTTCTAATCTGGCCTATTAAAACTTTCTGAAATTAATTTTCATGTCCGCCTCTGTGGTGTAGGGTTAGCGTGATTAGCTGCCACCCCCAGAGGTCCGGGTTCGATTCCCGGCTCTGCCACGAAATTTGAAAAGTGGTACGAGGACTGGAACGGGGTCCACTCAGCCTCGGGAGGTCAACTGAGTAGAGGTGGGTTCGATTCCCACCTCAGCCATCCTGGAAGTGGTTTTCCGTGGTTTCCCACTTCTCCTCCAGGCAAATGCCGGGATGGTACATAACTGAAGGCCACGGCCGCTTCCTTCCCTCTTCCTTGCCTGTCCCATCCAATCTTCCCATCCCTCCACTAGGCCCCTGTTCAGCATAGCAGGTGAGGCCGCCTGGGCGAGTTACTGGTCATTCTCCCCAGTTGTATCCCCGACCCAAAGTCTGAATCTCCAGGACACTGCCCTTGGGGCGGTAGAGGTGGGATCCCTCGCTGAGTCCGAGGAAAAACCGACCCTGGAGGGTAAACAGATTACGAACGAACGAACGAACGAATTTTCAGCCTATCACAGGCTTCTTGTTCGGTTTTGAGTGTAACTTTTGGGTTCAGCCAATAAAAATTGAGAGAGTGTGTCCGGATTAGTCCTGAATTCTCTCGAACCTTCCCTGAGGGTATATAAGTTGCGGCTTTTCGAGTTTCCTTGTCTAGTGATCGTCGTCTTTCTGAGTGTGTGTGTTAAGGCAGGAGGCGGGGCGCCTCTTTCTTCGGCATGCAGAACATCTACCGGGTAATGGCGACGTAAATTCTCTCTTTTTGCTGTTTCCACATACTTATCCGAGGGGAAGGTCCGAATTTCCAACTATGTAACCGTTTTAATGTAAACTTCTTCCTTTTCATGTAAAATTTCATTGTCTTTAACTGTAAATCGAGGATAGAGAATGAGATACACTCTCGAGCTCCCATTCGTCTTGGTATGAGGTGACTACGATTTCGTAACTGTTTTCTTTCCTGTAATATATTAAAGTTCTTTCCATGCGAGCCACCTCAGTAGCTTGGGACTAGCCCCAGTTTCATCGGCCGATAACCCTGCAGGTTTTTCATATTTCATTATCTGGGAGCGCTGTGTACGCCTCCATTCAGTTTGTGTTCGGGCCATTTATGTAACCTGTTCTTCTAAGTCCGGAAACATATTCGTTATTCTATGCTTCTCCGTACAGCGGAGAAATTTTCAGTACTTATTTTTTGATCAGGTAGTAGAGGTTAATTTTTAGAGAATGTACGGCTTGGCAACCATTATCTTTTGGAACAATCAGAGAGTAGCACGTCTCAGCTTTGGAAGATGAGAGTATCGGAAAAAGAAAGTGAAGGGCCACGAGGGCGTAAAATGAAAGGCACTCTAGATCTAGCACACCTAACACCGTCCGGGTCGGATGTGAATAACGTCCTTCGTCCACCGGTGCAACGCAACTGCGATCCGGCTAAGAAAAATGTCTCACGAGCGTTGGGCGGGAGTCGTTTCACAGTTGCACCCCTGTTAACTGAGCAGTTCCTGTCCACCTGTGAAACTGTAACGCATTCATCGATCAACTCACGAAAGAAAAACTCACAAAACTCTGGATCGTCAGTTGCGTGGCCCGACTCGGATCAGACCTCCTGATAATTTTTATAATGTACCACTCGTATAATTCAATTACATAATGTTAGATCGTGATCAGGAGTAGTGTATACAATTCGTAGAAACAGTGGAAAAGCACTACAGCCGTAACTAACTCCCGAAGACATGCAGCTCTCTTTGTATGAATGATGTAATGATGATGGCTTCCTCCCGGGTAAATTATTCCGAAAGTAAAATAGTCCCCCATTCGGATCTCCGGGTGGGAACTACACGAGAGGGGGCGATCATCAGGAAGATGGATACTGACATTCTGCGAGTCGGAGCGTGGAATGTTAGAAGTTTGAATCGTTGTGGTAGATTAGAGAATCTGAAAAAGGAGATGGATAGACTCAAGTTAAATGTAGTTGGTATAAGTGAAGTACGTTGGCAGGAAGAACAGGATTTTTGGTCAGGCGACCACCGAATTATCAACACAAAATCAAACAGAGGAAATGCAGGAGTTGGTTTAATAATGAATAAGAAAATAGGGCAGCGGGTAAGCTACTACGACCAGCAAAGTGAAATAATTATTGTCGTCAAGATAGACACAAACCAATGCCCACCACAATAGTGCAAGTCTATATGTCTACTAGCTCAGCGGCTGGTGAGGAAATCGAAAGAACATATGAAGAGATAGAAGATTTAATACAATATTAAAAGGCGATGATAATTTAATTTTGATCCGAGACTGGAATGCAGTGGTAGGCCAAGGAAGAGAAGGTAATATAGTAGGAGAATTCGGATTGGGACAAAGGAACAAAAGATGACGTCGGCTGGTTGAATTCTGCACCGATCATAATTTATTCCTTGCTGATACTTGGTTCAAACACCACAAACGACGTCTGTATACGTGGACGAGACCTGGAGACACTGGAAGGTATCAAATAGACTTCATTATGATTAGGCAAAGATTCAGAAACCAGGTGCTGGATCATAAAACTTTCCCAGGAGCAGACGTGGACTCTGACCACAACTTGTTGGTCATGAAATGCCATCTAAAGTTGAAGAAAATGAAGAAAGGAAGGAATGCAAGAAAGAAAAAAAGAGTGTAAGGGACTGTTTCAAAGAACATGTTGCACAAGGACTAAGTGAAAAGGCTGAAGGAAACACAACGGAGGAAGAATGGACAGTCGTGAAGAATTAGGTATCTGGGGCTGCTGAAGAAATGTTAGGAAGAAAGGAAAGATCAACTAAGAATCAATGGAATTCAGGATATACTGGACCTGACTGATGAACGACGAAGGTACGAGAATGCAAAGAATGAAGATGGCAGAACAGAATACAGGTGATTACAGAATGAAGTGGATAGAAAGTGCAGGGCAGCTAAGGAAGAATGGCTGAAGGAGAAGTGCAAGGATTTTGAAGGTTTTATGGTCGTAGGAAAGCTAGATGCTGCATACAGGAAAATCAAGGAAACCTTTCGCGAAAGGAAATCTCGATATATGAATATTAAGAGCGCAGATGTGAAACGACTTCTAAGAAAAGAAGACGAGGCAGAAAGATGGCAGGAACATACCAACAGTTGTATCAAGGTAATGACGTAGATTATAGTGTTCTGGTAGAAGGAGAGGCTGTTGATGCTGATGAAATGGGAGAGCCAATTTTGAAGTCAGAATTCAACAGAGCTTTAAGAGACCTAAATAGGAATAACATTCCCTCTGAATTACTGATTGGCTTGGGAGAAACCAGCATGGCGATTTTATTCCATTTAGTGTGTAAGACATATGAGACAGGAGAAGTGCTATCCGATTTTCGGAAGAATGTCGTTATACCTATTCCCAAGAAAGCCGGTGCTGACAACTGTGAAAACTACTGCACCAATAGTTTATTATCTCATGCCTGCAAAATTTTAACACGTGTTATTTACAGAAGAATCGAAATAAAATTTGAATCTGAGGTGGGAGAAGATCAGTTTGGATTCAGAAGAAATGCTTTTGCTAGTGGCTTTACGTCGCACTGACACAGATAGGTCTTGTGGCGACGATGAAATAGGAAAGACCTAGAAATGAGAAGCAAGCGGCCGTGGCCTTAATTATGGTGCAGCTCCAGCATTTGCCTGGTGTGAAAATGGGAAGCCACGGAAAACTATCTTCAGGGCTGCCGACAGTGTGGTTCGAACCCACTATCTCCCGGATGGAAGTTCACAGCCGCGCGCCTCTAACCGCACGACCAACTCGCCCGGTCAGAAGAAATGTAGGAGCACATGAAGCAATCCTGACTTTACGTCTGATCTTAGAGGATCGAATAAAGAACGACAAGCCCACGTACATGGCGTTCGTAGATCTAGAAAAGGCATTTGATAATGTTGATTGGTCCATGCTATTTATGATTTTGAAGATGATAGGGATCAGATACAAATAACAAAGAATTATCTGCAATCTGTATAAAAATCAGTTTGCAGGGCTTTGGAAAAGAAGCAGCAATCTAGAAAGGAGCGAAGCAAGGTTGCAGCTTGTCCTCCCTCCTTTTTAATGTTTATATAGAACAGGCAGTAAAGGAAATCAAAGACGAATGTGGGAAAGGAATCACGATCCAAGGAGAGGAAATCAAAACCCTGAGATTTGCTGGTGATATTGTTATTTTATCTGAAACTGCAGAAGATCTGGAGAAATTGCTGAATTTTATGGACAGAGTCTCGGGTAAGGAGTAAAAGATGAAAATAAATAAGTCCAAAACGAAAGTAATGAAGTGCAGTCGAACGAAGTGAGGTGATGCAGGAAACATTAGATTAGGAAATGAAGTCCTAAAGGAAGTAGATGAGTATTGTTACTTGGGTAGTAAAATAACTAGCGATGGCGGAAGTAAGGAGAACATAAAATGCGGACTAGCACAAGCAATGAAGGCCTTCCTTAGGAGAATAAATTTGCTCACTTCGAACATTGATATAGGAATCAGAAAGATGTTTTTGAAGAACTTCGTCTGGAGTGTGGCATTTTATGGAAGTGAAATATGGACGATAACTAGCTCAGAAGGGAGGAGGATACAAGCTTTTGAAATGTGGTGTTACAGAAGAATGCTGAAGGCGAGATGGATAGATTGAATCACGAATGAGGAGATACCGAATCGAATTGGCGAGAGGAAATCGATTTGTCTAAATTTGACCAGAGGAAGAGATAGAATCATAGGACACATCTTAGGACAACCAGGACTTGTGCAGTTGGTTTTTTAAGGGAAGTGTATTGTATTGTATTTATTAATGAACATAACAGGCGTTCAGCCCCGAATACATGTTCACAATAATAATAAATAAATAAATTAATAATAAAATTAATAAACGTAGTCCAACCTAAGCCACCACTCTCCACCATATATAAAATAAAATGAACAATAAAACAAAAAGACCTAACGCCACGGTTATAGACCAGAACCAACTCCATCAACAACAGTTTACAACAACTCACGAATAAAAATAAAAGTAAAAATAAGACTAAGAATAACAACTATCCCAATTCTTATTGCTGGTTCCAAACTATCTTGCCTCCTCAGCCTGGTCTATGTTTACGTTCTACTGCTGGTGTTGCAACTTTCTGCTTGTTATCACTCACACGTACCCACTCATCACGCAACCTTCTTGCTTCAGCATTTTCATCACCTCTATTGTTCCCTGACCTACTCCAAAATAAGCTACAACAGCAACATTACACGATTGCATACCAAACCAGCCATTACACTAACATTGCATTCAATCTTTCAGATTCACCTCCTATAGTAAAAGACTAAATAATAACAACAATATGCCTTCATTGCATTCCAATCCATCATACCACAGCTTTTACCAATCCGCGTTAACATTGCTTCATTTCATTTCATTCCGCCATAACACTCCATAATAAAATTACCTCTCCATCTCCAAAAATTTCGGCAATGAATAACAAATACCAATCACGCATATACCAACACCTCTCCAACATCACCTTTCTTCATCCTCTCCATACAAACAAACCAAAATTTACAAAATGATAATAAAATCACCTCCCTCCAACTCCAAAAATTCAATACTCATGCCAGACACCAATACAATAATACCACCTCCCAACTCCAACGAATTCAGCCGTAATTAAACCATCTCAGTACCAAACCATACCTCGCCTAATCATAAATACTAAGCCTTCAATACTTCCAACACCACATTTCAGCAATCACCACATTTCAGCAATACAACACCAACTCCACCTCATATACCACCTCTACTTCTTCTACCATTACACTCACCTTCTACCATCCGCCAACTTATACCACCACTTCTCCAACACCACATTTCAACCCTATAACATATCATAACTTATACATCACTTCTCCATCACAACATTTCAGCCTCCACAAATAAATAACACATAATCATAATTACCAAGCCCTCAATATTTTCCAACACCACATTTCAGCAATACAACACCAACTCCACCTCATATACCACCCCTTCTTCTTCTACCATTACACTCACCTTCTGCCATCCACCATCTTATACCACCACTTCTCCAACACCACATTTCAACCCTATAACATATCACAACTTATATACCCCTTCTCCATCACAACATTTCAGCCTCCACAAATATTCACCCATGCTTCGACAATAACAACCCGCCTTCTGTCATCCCCATCTTATATCACCACTTCTCCAACACCTCATTCCAAGAATATAACACCTCCTAATTTAATCATAACACATATTCATACATTCCAAGCCCTCAAAAACTTCCAACACCACATTTCAGCACTATAACACCAACTCCACCCATATACCACCTCTACTTCTTCGGCCATTACACTCTCCTTCTAAACACACTTCATTACCTACATATTCAACCATGCTTCAACACTAACACTTACCTTCTACATCCACCGTCTTATATCACAACTTCTCCAACACCTCATTTCAACAATATAGCACCTCCTAATTTAATCATAACACATACCCTCATAACTTCCAACTGCACAACACCACCTACATCTCTTACTTCTTCGACAATCATACCCTTAATTACTTACTTACTCACTTTATTATTGTTATTTCTTCTTTCTATAAATAGCCGCCAACATGGCCCTAATTTCTCTATCTCTCTGTTCGCCCCTGCTCAGATCGAAATTCTGTCCGAGCCTCTTACCCTGCTCTTCCCTTACTTCACTGCATACACTTCCCTTACTTCTCTCTTCCCTGCAAATAGTTACATTCTCACTTGGCATCTCTACACGCACTTCTTCACTACGAACACTGCTATTGGTCACTTTATCACTTGACACCTCTCCCTGCCTCTCTTCACACGGTACACTGTTACTTCTTGTATTTTGCCTATCCTCTCCACAAATCGCTGCACTACTCCCTTTTTCTTCAGCCCTCTTTGACTTCATCTCTAAGTCCATCCTCAGCACACTGTTATTTGTATTTCGCCTCACTTGCCTACAGTTTATTGCACTACTCTCCTTTTCTCCCTCTTGTTTTAACTTCAATTCTAAATCCATCAATCTATCCACAGACCAGATTCTCTTCCAGTTTCTGTCTGACACCACTAGATTTTGACCTCTGATAGTTGCCCTCAGCCCCTGTTTTACAGCCAGTATCTTGTGTTTTCTAAGTAGCCTCTCATTTCTGATAGCGTCACTTCCCACGTCTCTCCTTATCCATATTTTATCCCTCTGGACATTTCCCGAATTTGCTAACACAATATCCGCCATCAACGTTGAAAACAATTGAACCTTTATAGGCCTATTGCCTCTAGTTCTCCCCACTCTCTGCACATCGTCAATATCCACTTCACTAAAATTTATTTTCATTTTTCCCTGTATTAGGTCCACTACTTTATAAGTTGTAATTACTTTGGCTTCACTCGTCTCCTCAGGCACTCCATAAATAAACAAGCACTTCTTCCTTCTATATAAAGTATTCGCTTCCACTTCTACTTTCAGCTTTAAATTCTCCTCTTCAAGTCGTCCTACTTTTTCCCTTAATGCTACCACTTCCTCGGTGTTATTTCTCACCTGTGCTGCTATGTCGTCCGTTTTTCCTCTTATGCATACTTCCAATTTTTCAATCTTACTGGTCTGTTCTTCAATCATCTCTTTTATTTGCCCGAAAGGGCAAACTTCTGTCAACACCTCTCGTACAGCTCTTTTGATTGCGTCCATATTGTCTCTTTCCTCATTTCTGCTAGATGACGGGCCTGGGTTCAACTCGACTCCCCCAATACATAGTAAAATTATAATCACTGCTGCCGATAACAATAGTTCTCCTTTCCTCTCCATATCCATTTTACACCCACCTGGCTTCTTTTCTTCTTTCTTAATTTTCCTCTGCCATCTTCCTATCGTCGCTCTGTACTGCTCTATACCAATCATTGTCGGCCCACTTTTCGGCGACCTTCCAGCACTCCACACTCTCGAACTCCACTCCCCCTCCCGGGACTCACCTCTCAATGCGACCTCCTTTGTCGGTGGCTTAGGCAAGACTGGTTTAAGGGAAGTGTAGGCGGTAAGAACGGTAGGAGTAGACCAAAGTATGAATATGACAGGCAGATTAGAAGAGATGTAGGATGTAGTAGTTACGTAGAAATGAAAAGGTTAGCACAGGATAGGGTGGGATGAACAGCTGCATCAAACCAGTCTAAGAACTGATGACTCAAACAACACGTTAAAATAATTGTGTAAATTGTAATTGTATCGCGAGGGTACACCCGCCCCGTTCATTCAAATGAAGCGCCTTGAAAAACGCGTCGACGAGGATAGGCGTCGATGGACGAAGAATATGCAACGCAACTTTCATAGAACTCTCCTAAACTAGTTGTGTTTAATTTGAGTTGAGTTGCGTTGCACCGTTGGACGAAGGGCCTAAGAGTTGTGCAAAGGAGGTTGGTGGGGAAAGATAAAAGTGAAGAGACTCGTGTAAGTGGAAGCAATGTCAGGCCCTAGTTGCTAACCCAGGCCCCAAGTTGTGTCCCCCTGAGTGTTACCCCACTTAGTGGCCAACTACGACATGCGGAAGATACTGTGGAGATAGATAGATGGATAGATAGATAGATAGATAGATAGATAGATAGATAGATAGATAGATAGATAGATAATTTATTTATCCTGGCAATGTTAGGGACAGCTGTCTCTGTTTTTCACTTAACCAGTATTTTAAAAAGTTGATAACTAACTATATACATGTTTTAAAAAGTAACCTATCATAAACTTAAACTATAAAGTCGTAAGCTATTGAACTATAACTAAGAGTAACTACTTGTACATTAAAATTACAAAAGCCAAGGCGAATGAGTACAATAATACAGAAAAAGAGTACACTTTTTAAAATATACATAAACAATATAATTGTAAAAACAAAAGGAGAATTACTAGAAATGGAATTATCTGTGAAATATAATTCTTGTCCTGTGAGTTTCCACCCAAGTTAATAAAGGTACAGGGGAAAAATAAAGTAGACGGGAGGAAGAGAATTTAAAAGAAAAGAGGACGAGGAAGCAGGAAAGTAATTATGTCTTGCTGCCTTGTTATTTGTACCTTTCCATCAGATAGTTTGCGCATGCACTTTTGAATTTCTTGGACACTGATATCCCTCTGACGTTTTGAGGCAGGTTGTTCCATTCACGAATTGCAATAACTGTGAAGGAATTGCCATGTGCTGAGGACTTTTGACTGGGTATGGGAAGGATAAGCATGTTCTGTGCTCTTGTGGGGTTTTCTTCGCAGTGTAATGAAATTACAGAAATGTTCTTTGAGATAAAGAAGAGAATTGGCATTTTAAAGTTTGTTGCAGTAAGGTTATACAGTGGGAATTTTTATGCCATGGAGTGCACCTTTAAAGATCTGTGTTGCCTGCTGCTGAGCTGACTGCATCTGTCATCTTTGTGTTTAGTAAGCGAGCAGTCAGGTATTGACGTGACAGATGTGTGAGGCGCTAGACGGAGATATTATTAATATTAATGATTAATTAGCGCCGCCATGAATATTAACAGCGTCATCTACATATGAATGGCCGTCAGCTATGCAGACTGAGCCTTGCGCGACACTGCCTCCTGGTGATAACACAAGAAAGAGCCCACGATTTGCATAGCGCCAATCACGAAAACATGCAAGTGTGCACATCGATAGAATTGCTGAAATACAAAATGTGGCCATCTCTTCATATTGTACGTCAATAAATTTCGTTACCTTTGCTTGGTGCTGACTTACAAATTAGAGACATCAAGTCGTACAATTCTGAATATGGAAACTGCCTGATAATCTTTGTTATCGTAGTGGCGTACGTAAAATTTGTTCAAGTGTGGGAGTCACTTTTAAGACTGTTATTCAAGTTCAATTTATCGGTAGTTCAATTATACCGCATTTACTTCTGCTACTACTATTATTTACTACGCTGACAGGGCCATCAATTAATATATAAAAATAAACTCGAGGACATGTGTTGCTCCGTAGCATTTGTTATACCAGTAAATATGTGAGATAACGTGCCTTGATATGAAATTGCTCCATTAGCTGATCGAGTACATTTTTGGAATGTTTAGTCTTAAAATTTGTATTACCTTTATTGTGAGTCAACTGATTTATTTGAATGTTTACTCTTAGGATTTGTATTACGTTTATTATGTGTCAAGTGATTTTTTTGAATGTTTACTCTTAGGATTTGTATTACCTTTATTATGTGTCAATTGATTGTTTTTAATATTTACCCTTAGGATTTGTATTACCTTTATTATGAGTCAACTGATTTATTTGAAGGTTTACTCTTAGGATTTGTATTACGTTTATTATGTGTCAAGTGATTTTTTTGAATGTTTACTCTTAGGATTTGTATTACCTTTATTATGTGTCAAGTGATTTTTTTAATATTTACCCTTAGGATTTGTATTACCTTTATTATGTGTCACGTGGTTTCCCATTTTCACACCAGGCAAATGCTGGGGCTGTACCTTAATTAAGGCCACGGCCGCTTCCTTCCAACACCTAGGCCTTTCCTATCCCATCGTCGCCATAAGACCTATCTGTGTCGGTGCGACGTAAAGCCCCTAGCAAAAAAAAATATTATGTGTCAAGTGATTTTTTTGAATGTTTACTCTTAGGATTTGTATTACCTTTATTATGTGTCAAGTGATTTTTTGAATGTTTATTCTTAGGATTTGTATTACCTGTATTATGTGTCAAGTGATTTTTTTGAATATTTCTTTATTGAGAAGTTGATTGGTATTTTGTGGTATTAAAGTTATTGTTGTGCATTTAATTTAAACATTTAGTTTTAGATTATATATTTTTTCGCGTGGAACTTCGTCCTTGTTGCAGCTCATATTGCCTGGGAAGTAGTTGATCTTTTCAAATAAATAATAAAAATAAGTTTTAATTTTACGTATTTACGCGTCGCGCTAGAAATGTGATGCACATGATTTCAACTGATATTGAATCTGTCACCAATCAGTGTAGCGAACCCGGGAAATTGAGATCCTGTACTAATCTCGGTCATTTTGGGCATATTCTTTTTCATCACCCTTTCAATCCCTTGCCATTGGTGGCTGAACTGGAACTTAAGTGTCATCATGAGTGTCAATACTCATCCCAGCGACCCCTAAACCTAGGCATTTAACACTTCTTTCTTTCTTTCTTTCTTTCTTTCTTTCTTTCTTGCGAACCGGCCAAACTTAGGACCACGCCAATACCCTTCACTTCCTTCTAATCATCCCTTCTTCCTTCCTCTTTCTCCACAGTGCCTTCATTCTTTCAGAATGTTGTGCTCTTCTCTCTTCAGTCCAACTTCCCCATCTGCGCTCTTTCTTTTCTTCAACCAGAACTTTTATGTCGGAAAGTCTTTTCCTGAATTGGTCTCTATCACGACATTCTTCATCTGCAATTCCTAACCTCTTGAGTTCTTCCTTCATCTGCTTGGAATATCCCCCCTGGCTCTTCAAGTAGTATATTTTATTAAAAATTTGTTTATTTAACCTTGTTGGATCCATTCTGACCACGTGTCCATAGAATCGCAGCCGTCTTTTCCTTATTGTTGTTTCCAGGTCTTCTGTTCTTTTGTATATCTCCTGGTATTTAACACTAATATAGATTGTTTTCGATTATTTTTGCATGTAACTTCCTCCCACTCCACCGTGCTAGGTATGTCACACTCCCACAGTATATTTCTCCAGATAGTATTAAGTCCCCTGGTACCGGATAGCCTGAAGTATTCTGTTCTAGTATTAAGTCATCTGAGTACGAATTTTTGGTTGAAATTACAGGTTTGCCTGTAGTCGCCATCATTTTTAATCGTTTAGCTTCC
This sequence comes from Anabrus simplex, assembly GCF_040414725.1. Classification (NCBI taxonomy): domain Eukaryota; kingdom Metazoa; phylum Arthropoda; class Insecta; order Orthoptera; family Tettigoniidae; genus Anabrus; species Anabrus simplex. The sequence continues at coordinate 24,293,668 of NC_090269.1, read as the reverse complement.
CCGATATCTTTACGTAAAGATATTGCTACTTAAGTGTATGCAACCCGCTAAGTACAGAATGTATCGCGAACTAGGGTACGCCTTCGCCTGCAATTTATTAGTGTGATCATTCGATGATTTGATTTTAGGATTACTCAAATTTGACTGAACTTAGAGACTTATCAACGCTTGATGGTCCTCCGTCAGATAATTCTGGAGAGAATAAAACAAATATGAAGCAAATCGATCTAATAGAATGGGCGGACGGACTGGACAAAGCTATTTTCATAAAACTTTTTTAATACATAGATTGTTGAATTAACGAGGGTATGGAACGCATTCAGAATGATGAAAACAACATGATGTCGAATTCACACTATATTCATTCTATTTCATCCTATTATTGTGCTGAATACAGCTTATTACTGCAAGTTCCGGTACTTAAAGAAACCGCCAATGCCGGGATGGTCCCCAACTTAAGGCCAAAGCCGCTTCTTTCCCTCTTTCTTGTTCATCCCATCCGATCATTCCATCCCCTCACAAGGCCCCTGATCAGCATAGCAAGTGAGGCCGTCTGGGTGATGTACTGGTCCTCCTCTCCAGTTGTATCCTCCCGACCCAAAGTCTCACGCTCCAGAGCACTGCCATTGAGACGGTAGAGGTGGGATCTCTTGTTGAGTCCGAGGGAAAAACCGACCCTGGAGGATAAACGGACTAAGAAAGAAATAACTGTACAGCTGAATAATAATAATAATAAGAAGAAGAATTTTACACGAGCATCACTGCTCCGTTCAATTCATCATCAAGGAGACTGAGCTCCTAAAATTTACTGCATTCAAAACACCGTCTTTGCCCCACACAATTAAATCGGAGACTATTCTCCAAAATTCGCAAGATTCCAGCCTCTCCCAGGCACACACTTTTACAAAAACAAACATTAGTCACTGTCTTATCCGCTCAACAGTCTCAGTTACATTAAAATAGATAAACTATTAACACAGGCAAAAGGTGCCTATTCTATATGGCCTTAGTGGAAAAAGAAAATATTTCATATTGTCGGCCGTAAACTAAAATGTTAGGAGGCGAACTCTTGCATTCCTTTGAAATTTACTTGGCAATACTTAAAACACTGTGTGAGGTTAGGGTCGGAAGTTACAGAGGCTAAGCCTATGATATGGAGCTGACTGTATGGAGAAAAGGTTTTATTACAAAAGGTAAATTTTAAAGTTTAAGAAATCATAGTCACCTTAATACCAAGTTGAAGGGGAATACAATAGGGTTCACACTCTTAATTCCCTAAGTTAGACTAAGGTCTTTAGACCTGACAGAAAATTTACATTGAAAGATTACATAAAAAAGAATTTTGATGATGATGCTTGTTGTTTTAAGGGGCCTAATATCGAAGGTCATCGGCCAAAAAATTTTGAAACCTTCCCCTCGAGTTAACTTTCTGAGACTATTACATGATTAAAAGATGTCTGCCATTACCTTAAAGTTGGTGGGCCTTCCGGACACGGACGAGGCAAGCCTCCTGCCTCCTCTATGAACACACTCTAAACCTCTTGACTGGAGCGATCGAAAGACAACATGGCCTGAGAGGTCCCAGCTTTCATAGCGGAGAGGAAGGTTCCAGAATTATCTGGGCCCAAGGCCTGAACACACACCCAAATCCTATTGGATAATTAAATAAATATCAAAAAGTTTTGATTGACTAATATTTTAAGCAGGCGGGATGAGATAGAAAGGCTACTAACCTGAAAACACCAAAAACAATCTATAAACAATTCAGTTTTGGAAACATACAAAATACAAAATTTATCTTGAAAATTAATTGTCCATCCTCTCACCAGAGGTAGCACGTAACTCCGCAGTAGAATCATCCGACGATAAACGTTCAAACTTCTTCCACTCCACAATTTGAACTACATAATGATGATGGCCTTCTGAAAGGCGCTCGTTTTAAATGCACGGAGCGGGTGTACCTCCGGTAGAATTATTATTATTATTATTATTATTATTATTATTATTATTATTATTATTATTATTATTATTATTATTATTATTGTTATTATTACGGGGTTACCCGTGGATCAGCAGAGGTGAAAGAAGGTGCGGGCTGGAATGGGTCAAACTACAAGGCCGAAAGATTAATTAAAATTTAAATAAAGGTTATATTTTCAATAAACAACAAGATTTAACAATCTTTCACTAGGTGAAATAAACATAAAAAACACAGGTACAATGATAATTTTACAAGCGAAAACACAAGTTTTAGGGGATCATTACAAGATCTGGGTTACGAGCCCCAAGATCAATAATTCCTGAGCTCTCAGCACACAACCACAATTTACCAAAGGGCAGAAAACCCCTAATTACATGAAGCACTTGCTCCCACCAAGTAATGTGAAGCCTCCTAGAGGCACCTTTCAAAATACCAGAAAGAGCTGACCCGCTCTCAATCTTTCAAGCCTATTAAAGGCAATACCAGACTTTACAGTAACTTGCCATCGAGGCACAACTTACAAGAATTAAACAGGGGTATCTCGTACCCAGCCTACAGGGCCTTAAAAGAATAATAGATTAATTACATGGCCCAAAATACCAATATGAATGGAGGCGTTGCTTGCGCTCTTACATGAAACCTTATAAAACCTATGGGGCACTAGGCCGATGATACAGGTGCTATTCCCAGGCTAGGGAGGTGACTCGTGGAAGAAAATTTTAAGACATTAAGAGTAGAAAATCGGTTATGAAAACATAGTCATCTCAACTCAAGATGAAGGGGAGTTCGAGAGGGTAACGCACTCTCTATCCCCGATTTCCAGTCCAAGTAATAAGAAACTTTTACATAAGCCGGCACTAAGTTACATTTTTCAAAAGGTAGGTTACATTGAAAAGGTTTCGGACCTTCCCCGAGGGCTAAACTGCTCAGCTAGCAAGAATTAAAGATGTTAAAAGGCCATTACCTTGTAGAAGAGCTGCTGGCGGATGAAAGAGGCGCTTCCCGCCTCCTGCTATACTTCCATACACTAAGCTAGATGTTGTACGAGTGGCGGAGGGCCAGGAAAATCAGCAGTTTTTATACTCTCGGGGAAGATTCGAGACCTTTCATGAATGATTAAGACACACCCACAGTCGTTTATGGAGTAGCTTACAGTTACACATCCACGTTGGAAAAGAAAGACGCCATTGGCTAAAAATTAATGACAGAAATTTACGATTGGCTAATTTCAAAACTGGCAGAAAGAAAGATTAATATTGCCAACACACAAATGAAGGAACAACATTTAGTAAATAACGAACTTATGAATACACAATACCTTCAAGAAAAGTTCCTTCACTTCGCACCAGGGTGCATGATCATAGTTTTTGGTAGAGACATCTGTGAGAGAATGTCCACACTTCTTGATAATTAGTAAACAAAAACAATTCGAAATTAACACAGTGACATCTTCTGATAAATGGTTGAATTAATTCAGTTTTAAAGTTCAGAGTTTCAGCTGTAGAGGAGTACTTTAAGGCGGAAAATTCAAATGTGCGGCGTATAGGTGTACCAACCGGTACAATTATTATTATTATTATTATTATTATTATTATTATTATTATTATTATTATTATTATTATTATTATTATTATTATTATTATTATTATTATTATTTCTTTATCCATTTATCCTCCAGGGTTGGTTTTACCCTCGGACTATCAGCAAGGGATCCCACCTCTGCCGCCTGAAGGGTAGTGTCCTGGAGCGTGAGACTGTGGGTTTGGAGGGTACAACTGGTGAGGAGGACCATTACCTCGCCCAGGCAGCCTCACCTGCTATGCTGAACAGGAGCCTTGTGATGGAATGGAAAGACTGGAAGGGATAGACAAGGAGGAGGGAAGGAAGCTGCCTTGGCCTTAAGTGAGGTACCATCGCGCCATTTGCTCGGATAAGAAGTGGGAAACCACGGAAAACCACTTCGAGGGTGACTGAGGTGGCAATCAAACGCTCCTCTATTCAGTTGACCCCCCGAGCCTGAGTGGACCCCGTTTCAGCCCTCGTACTACTTTTCAAATTACGTAGCAGACCCAAGAACCGAACCCTAGCCACCGTGGGTGGCATTTAATCACGCTAACCACTACACCACAGAGGCATTATTATTATTATTATTATTATTATTATTATTATTATTATTATTATTATTATTATTATTATTATTATTATTATTATTATTATTATTATTATTATTATTATACCGGTTGGTACAGCCACCCCGTTCATTCAAATGAAGCGCCTTGAAGAATGTCATCTGATATATGAAGTTTGCAACACCTAGTGCAAGACGTTTGGACTTCTCTCTATAGATGTCTCTACAAAAAACGTATGTCATGCCCTTTGGTGTGAAGAGGGATTATTAAGATTGCAGAGTAATTTGTTATTTTAAGGTGTACTAAACTGAATCGTTTATTCCTTGTTTTTGGTATGTTGAAGTTTAGAACACTTCTACCTCTGTCCGCCAACTTCAAACATTGAACAATAGGAAATGTTTTAAATGCATTTTTCCACTAATAACATACATCTTGTACCCAGTGGAAGTTGGGGGTGTGTCGGGCCTTAGCCCAGAGTTTTCTGGATCTTTCGTCTCGGGTATAAAGGCTGGCACATTTTTCGAACAGGTTGTCTTATTGATCTCCAGTATGTTAATAGAGGAGGCGGAGGCATCTCGTCCATCATCGAGTATTCCATCAGCCTAAGGTAATGGCAACCATTATATAACTATGTGATAGCCTCTGAAAGCTAGCTCGAGGGAAAGGTTTCCAATCTTTAATAATGTAACCTTAAATTTCCAAAAAAGTAAATTTCTACCTCTAATGTAAATTTCAAACAAGCCGAAAAGAACTTCACTGAAATTAGGGTATTGCGAGTGCGATACCGTCTCGTATCTCCTCTCAACTTGATTTTGAGGTGACTATGCCTTTGTAACCTTTGTAACTTAAATTTGTTCCATCTAATCACCTTAGTAGTTTAGGCTTAGCCTCTGTTACTTCGGGTCAAAAGCCCAAATAGGGTTTTAATCTTTTAATTTCAAATTTCAAGGAGTGCAAGTGTCCGCCTTCATATCATTTTGATTTTTGGGCCAGTAACATTAACCTGTTGTTTTCCACAAAGGCCCAGTAGAATAGGTATTCGATATCCCTGTAAAATTCAATTTCATTCTTTTATGTTAAGAGGTTAGACTGTTGAGTGTGAGACAGTCTTTCTTTCTTTTCTTTTCCTATCGCTTTTCCCACACCTGTGGGGTCGCGGGTGCGAACTGCGTCGCACATGTGGATTTGGCCCTGTTTTACGGCCGGATGCCCTTCCTGACGCCAACCCTATATGGAGGGATGTGAGCACTATTGCGTGTTTCTGTGGTGGTTGGTAGTGTAGTGTGTTGTCTGAATATGAAGAGGAGAGTGTTGGGACGGACACAAACACCCAGTCCCCGAGCCAGAAGAATTAATCAGAAGCGATTAAAATCCCCGACCCGGCCGGGAATCGAACCCGGGACCCTCTGAACCGAAGGCCAGTACGCTGACCATTCAGCCAACGAGTCGGACTGAGTGTCTAAGACAGTAAAATTGTAAAATGTAGGTTGTGCCTTTGATAGGCCTGGACCTTTCAGGAACTAGGTTTCCAAGTGTAAAATTTTAATAGAGCAATGGTTAAAGGGTGCCTTTGAAAGGCCGGTGTGGTATAGGCATTGGAGAGTAGTCTCCTAGATAACTTTGAGGAGCAAACAGATGCTCTTAAAACATTGAATATTTTGAATACTCTGTAGAAGAAATTGGCAGGTTCGTCTCCTTGACATTTTCTTTGAAGGCGCCGCAGCGCTCAGGGAGAATGTATTTAGGGGAGCTTCAAGCTCGGAAGTTGTTGTTATTCGATATTCTAATATTGTTACCTTATCTTATAAACTTTTGTATCTGAATTATAAAGTTGAAATAAATGATAACCGAGAAAAGAGATATAACACTAATTTTAAAATTTTAATTAATCTTTTGACTGTCTTAGATAGACCCATTCATGCCCGCACCTTCTTTCACCTCTGTACACTGCGGTATCCCCGTAACAATTATTATTATTATTATTATTATTATTATTATTATTATTATTATTATTATTATTATTATTATTATTATTATTATTATTATTATTATTATTATATTGTTACGGAGTTATCCGTGGAAGTCAGAGGTGAAAGAAAGTGCGGGCTGGAATGGGTCTAACTACAAGTCCTAAAGATGAATTAAAATTTCAATAAAGGTTATATTTTCAACAGACAACAAAGTTTAGCAATTTTCACAAGGTGAAATAACAAGAATATCAGGTACAATGTAAGTTTACAAATTCTGGGCTACGAGCCCTAAAGTCTGAGCTCTCAGCTCATAACCACAAATTACCAAAGGGCAGAAAACCCTTAATTACATGGAGCATTAGCTCCCAGCAATCAAAAATGCCACGCCTCCCCGAGGCACCTTTCAAAATAACAAAAAGAGCTGACCCGCTCTCGATTTTTCAAGCCTATTTAAGAGGCCACACACTAAGCTACATGTTACTGAAGTGGCCCGGAGACAAGAAAATCAGCAGTTTTTATACCCTCGTGGAAAATTCGAGACCTTTCAGGAATGAGTAGACACACCCACTCAATTTTTATTGGTTGACTAAAAGTTACACATGGAAATTCGAAGAAGAAAGCAATGATTGGAGGAAAATTAATTACAGAAATTACTGATTGGCTTAATTCAAAACAGGCGGAATGAAAGGATTAATATTGCCAACCCACAAACCACAGAACAAAATTTTGTAAAGACAAAACTTAGGAATACAAAATTTCTTCAAGAGAGTTCATTCCATTGCACCAGAGTGTATTACCATAGTTTTTGGTAGAGACATCTGTTAGAGAATGTCCACACTTCTTGATCAATGAAAAACAAAAGCAAATCAAAAACACACAGTGACATCTTCTGATAACCAGTAGAGTTAGTTCAGTTGTTAAAGTTCTGGGTTTCTCCAGTAGAGAAGTTTCAATTGGCGGCGCAAGATTTGAACTTGCGTCGTAGAGGTGTACTGCCCGGTACAATTATTATTATTATTATTATTATTATTATTATTATTATTATTATTATTATTATTATTATTATTATTATTATTATTATTATTATTATTATTATTATTATTAATCATTATTATTTGAGCAAAAGTAGTTCGCACGTTTTTCTGTGCCTCAAATTTTCGATAACTGGAAGTCCGTTTAGCCTCCTCAAAGTACTATGGCTATGAGTTCAACTGTACATAGACATCCGTATTTGATCGTGAGCAGCGTAGATCTTCATCTCCCAGGATGAAGGGAAGTATCCTATAATTCAATCCATCGACACCGAGAAGCTCTTGCAGCCAGACGTCGTACTTGAGGTTTTTGTTCCATTCTAATGCTAATTACTGATTCATTGTTATTCCTGGCCCGCAGGCTGGCTTGCTCTCTGGATGGGAGGAAAAATCTCATTAGGGGTTTAGTTCGATCTCGAGCAGCTTTGTTTAGTTAATTAGCTTGGGCGATGGAAAGAGGAACAGCTCTAGTGAATGCTGCCTCTTAGTCCTGCATAGCAAAACAAGAGGGATGGCACCGTCCTTCGATCGTCACAAGTATTAACAAAATAAATTGTATATATTACCGCCTTTGGCGAGGCTTTAATAAACTATACCCACGGGACTCTCAACTTTGGAGCTTAAATGGTGATCACGGGGCTCCGAGTTGGGTATAGCATTACCTGTTCCATGCGTTCGTGGTTCCTACCTTTCTTTTGCTGATCCCTTCATTTTTGACAGGTGGTGATTCTTAAAATTTCTCTTATTATTAGAGCTAAGAGGGGAGTTTTGCCTCGATGTATCTCTCCTTAAAAGAATACTCTCCATGTCTTGAGAACTGACTAAAAGGGCAAGCTCCAGGAGCTCTTACATTAGAAACGTAGGTTGGCGACCACGGGGCAATTATCTGAACTTCACATTGCTTCAATATACTTTCCCATGCTCCCTACGTTCATCATTCCTATCAAACATCCCATGGTCAACTCTGTTACAAAGTTAGGTTTGCGAGATCTGGGGAGTCTTTCATTTACATGTCATTCCTGACCTCTTTGTTTGGATGGCCCGATCTCTTCCAATTACTCCTCTCATTAGAGTTAATGAGGTTGATTACCAAAGTTGTTATTCACCTTAAACAATAATCAACACTAGCACTATCAAAACAATAATCACTACAAATTCTTCTCCTCCTTCTTCTTCTACCACTTTTCCCATACCTTTGGGGTCGCCGGTGTGAGCTCTCAACACACGTGGATTTGGCAATGATTGACGACCGGATGGCCTTCCTGATGCCAACCTATGAGGAGGGAAGTAATTTGCGTGTTTCTGTGGTGGTTGGTAGTGCGGTGTGCTGTCTGAATATGAAGGAGGAGAGTGTTAGTAAAACACAAAAAGCCAGTCCCCGAGTTAGAAGAATTAATTCACGAGATTAAAATCACTGACATATCCGGGAATCAAACCCGAAGGCCTCAACGCTGACCATTCAGCCAAGGAGTCTGGCGTCACTACCACCACTGTCTATTCAAAAACATGGAGAGGAATAGGATATTTCTTTTTTGAACTATTTTCGCAGTTATATTTCGGCCCCTTGGCGAGGTACTGGTCCTCTCCCTAGCTGTACCCCCCGACCCAATGTCACAAACTCCAGGACACTGCCCTTGAGGCGTTAGAGGTGGGATCCCTCGCTGAGTCCGAGGGAAAACCAACCCTGGAGGGTAAAAAAAGATTAAGGAGAAGAAGAAGAAGGAACAGAAGAATATTCCGGCACTGGAAAGAGTAATGCAGGATCATCCAAAATGCAGAACCGTGGCTGATGCCGGCAAGCTATCGCTTCCCACCGGTCCGGCAATACGAGACCAAGCTAGGGTGACTGCCTGATATATTCTAATGCACTTGAAAAGTACTCACGCCTAATTTCTCGTCATGAAGAGGTTCCTCGTGGAGCAGATTAGGATTTTCGGCTCTCCAATATTCGCAGTTTGGAGAATTTACGTACCTACGTAAGTGAAAGTACTCTTCGTCTGATAAAAGGGGCGCGCAGAAGTGAGATCTTATAACGACGATGGGACAGGAAAGATCTAGAAGTGGGAAGGAAGCGACCGTGGCCTCAATTAAGGAACAGTCCCAAAATTTTATTTTTCCAGAAAATTAGAAGAATTAGCAAACATAATATTCATTTGCATACATATTTACACGTAATTCATTAAACGTTATTAAACACAGAAATTACCGGGCGAGTTAGCCGTGCAGTTAGAGTCGCACGGCTGTGAGCTTGCACCAGGGAGATAGTGAGTTCGAATCACACTGTCGGCAGCCCTGCAGATGGTTTTCCGTGGTTTCCCATTTTCACACCAGGCAAATGCTGGGGCTGTACCTTAACTAAGGCTACGGCCGCTTCCTTCCAACTCCTAGGCCTTTCCTATCCCATCGTTGCCATAATACCTATCCGTGTCGTGCGACGTAAAGCCACTAGAAGAAAAAAAGAAAAGAAAACAGAAATGGACCTAGTACCGATCCTTGAGTGACACCAAATTTTACCATGAGTTCACTTTAGTCCCTTCCATGAACATCAAAAAAAGAGAATTCATATAAAAATTTGACTCCAGAATATGATTTCGGTATCTTCATTAGTGAAGCCGTAAGGGAATGTCACACTTGTACGAGGACACGAGACAATACTGCACTCGTTCGCTCCACTACCTCGCCAGATGTGAATCGTCACCTCGGCCCCAAGGCTAAAATTAAATTAGTCAACCTCCATCAGGCATGGCGACCCGATCCCAAGAAGACTGCGCCTCTGTCAGCGCTAATTTTAAACTGACAACAGAACTCCTCTCCCCCAGGTGGCAGGGTTCTTAAATCCCTCGATCGAAGAACCAAACCCGTATACTCAGGTTTCCAGTATCACAGGTTAATGGGGTCAATGATATGGTAACTAGCAAAAGAGAATTCATGTTGTCACGAGGACTTCTGCAGAGTGACGCCTAAAACCATCCACAAACTGTCGAAAGTTGTTCAGGGATACCTTCTGAGTATATTGGTATGAGGAACCCGTTATCTCCCGTGACTCTTACAGAGTAACTGCATTTCGTTTGGTTTGTTGCCCTAATTAGCTTTGTACCAGCATTGATCTGAAAATAATAATAGTAATAATAATAATAATAATAATAATAATAATAATAATTGTTACGAGGTATCTGTGGAACAGCAGAGGTGAAAGAAGGTGCGGGCTGGAATAGGTCTCAACTACAGAATTAAAATTAATTCAAAACTTTAACAAAGGTTATATTTTCTTTTCAAAATCAACAAATAACAGATAACAACATTCAACAATCCACTAGGTGAAATAACAACGTAAGGCAGGTACAAAATAATTTTTCCGGTTTCAGGATTTTTTTCCCAGGTTTTGGGCTTCGAGCCCCACACTCACAATCTTTGAGCGATTAGCTCAAGTTTACCAAGTTACCAAATGTACAAAGGGGTAGAAAATCCCATCGTGCAAAGGAGCAGTAGCTCCTACTTACAATGTTAAGGAAAAGAGCATACTAGCTCTCAATTTTACATCTCAAGCCTCTCTAAGGCACTTTTACCACAACACTATAAAGAGCTGTCCCGCTCTCGATTTTACAAGCCTATCAAAGGCTACAACAAACTTCATTTCTATCAGCCCTTAAGGCACACAAGGAAACAGGGGTAATTAATACCCAACCTACGGGGCCTTCGCATGAAGAAAACAAACAGGTTAAGAAAAATGGCCCAAAATATACAAAATGAATGGAGGCGATAACTTTCACTCCTACACCAAGTTTTTGTCTAAAACCCTATGTGACGCTAGGCCGATGATACAGGGGCTAATCCCAATCTATGGAGGTGACTAGTCGGCAAATAAGTTTAAGACTTTAAGAAGGAAGAGAAAACGGTTACGAAAACATAGTCACCTCAAATTCAAAATGAAGGGGAGTTCGAGAGGGTGAAGCACTCTCTATCCCCGCTTTACAGATTTGTAATTTGTAGATAGACAGAAAAGAATTTACACTTTAAAATGGTAGGTTACATACTAAAGGTTTCTAACCCTCCCCGAGAGTTAAACTGCTGAGCTAGCAAGAAATGAAGATGTTAACAGGCCATTACCTTGTAGATGAACTGCTGCTTGAAGAAAGAGGCGCTTCCCGCCCCCTGCTACATATCCACACACTAAGAAAGATTTTACAGAAGTGGCACCGAGGCAAGAAAATCAGCATTTTTATACCCTCGTGGAGAATTCGAGACCTTTCAAGAATGGGTAGACACACCCCCTCAATTTTATCGGGTCGCTAAAAGTTACACATCAACATCGAGAAGGAAAGACACTATTGGTCCGAAATTAATTACAAAAATCAGTTATTGGTTAAATTCAAAACAGGCGGAAAGAAGGATAACTGTTGCCAACCCCCAAACCACAGAACAAAATTTAGTAAAAACAAAACTTATGAATGCTAAATTTCTTCAAGAAAGTTCATTCCTTTACACCAGAGTGCGTTATCAAAGTTTTGGTAGAGACATCTGTTAGAGAATGTCCAAACTTCCTGATACGGAGCAAACAAACACAAATCAAAATAGACACAGTTCAGAACACTTCAAAATTACCAAATTTACAGTAGTGACATCTTCCGAAAAACCGTTGAGTTAATTCAGTTTGTTAAAGTTCAGGCTTTCTCCTGTAGAGGAGTTTCCACTGGCGCAATATTTGAATTAGCGGCGTGGAGGTGTACCACCCGGTACAATAATAATAATAATAATAATAATAATAATGATAATAATAATAATAATAATAATAATAATAATAATAATAATAAATTACAGAGCCTCTATACTATTGCAGCAAAAGCCGGCTTGAGGGTCAGCAAGCGAGAGCGGAACCTTGGCCATAGACACGAGGTGCACCGAGTTGGAGAGGGTCTATCATTCCTGTATAAGCATCTACACCTCCAAGTACCTCACCAAGAGCCTAAAGGTGAAGCACTACAACTCAGTACTGAGACTGTCTGTAGTCTACGCTTCTGAGTGCATCTTGATGAATCGAAAGGGCCCACTCAGGAAACTAGAACTTAAAGAGAGGAAGAGCTTGAGAAGGATTCTAGGACCCATAAGAGAGGAGGATGGCACCTACAGGATCAGGCATAACAACCAGCTCTACGAACATCAGGAAGACATAGTCACATGTATGAGGAAAAGGAGACCGACCTTCTGCGGACACATGACCCGACTCCGCAGGCTCACCAACAGAATTCTCACAGTGACAAGTAGAGGAAATGCTTCCAAGACCAAGTGGATCACCTCAGTAACATCAGACCTAGAGGAACTGCAGATCCCATAAGAGACCACAGAGATCCGATCTCAGTACTGACAGGCTATCCTACAGGGAGTCTTCACACTGTCCGCCACAAGCAAAAAGAGTACAGGGACCACCAGACCTAAGTTAACGGATGGACACAGATAGGTCTTATGGCGACGATGGGACAGGAAAGGCCTAGGAGGGGGAAGGAAGCGACCGTGGCCTTAATTTAGGTACAGCCCCAGCATTTGCCTGGTGTGAAAATGGGAAACAACGGAAAATCATCTTCAGGACTGCCGACAGTGGAGTTCGAACCCACTATCTCTCGGATGCAAGCTCACAGCCGGGCGACCCTAACCACACGGCCAATTCGCCTGGTGCGCATGATCGCGGGCGGCACTTTAATAATAGGTCAATTTTCGTAAAATTCCGCAAATAGAATAGAATATGCATAGTTCAATTGAAATCAAACGTTACTAATCTGAATTGCCTAAAACACTATTTTACAATTCCATAAAAGAGTGAAATTAAAAATAAACACTATTATATGAGAACAATTAAAGTTTGAAGAAGAGCCCCCAACAATGTCAGTTCATTTGAATTAATATTTGACAAATGGCAATAAGGACAAATAATAATATCTAAAGACAAGCTCAAATTAATAATGTAGTCGAAACAAAAGTTGGGCAATTTATTTGGAGTAGTGTGGTCGATCAGCTGCATCTAAACGAATGTCTACCTCCAGCTCTATTGTTGCTAATCTCAAAAGATGCAGCTAGGAACAATCTGAAAGTCGACTTTTGTATTGAATGTTAATGAATTTCATAGAAGAAAAAAAAAACATTTTCACATACATACGTGCTCCGAAACACTGAGGTCATTTCTTGATGGATACAGTACTTTTGCATCCATCTCTTGGCACAGGCCAGAGTAAAGTGTAGCATCCACCGAAGTCCCAGTCAACATCCATGGCTGTGACAATATGGAAGTTGCTGGGGTATGGGTGGTGCTGAGTAATGACATTCAAGCATGACTAGTGCATCTGACTGTTATGAAAGGTGCTGCTCATAGGGTCAGTCGTGCTGCAATAGTACTTTCTGACCCAGTGAGGAAAGCAATGGCAAACTACCTCACTCCTCACCTTGCCTAGTACGCCTCATTTTGGTGCTGCCATTGGTTTTTGGGGTTTCCTTATAACCGCATAACCTTTGGTGGTGCTATTTGAGGATCCAACCAGCCTCTGGGCTGATGACCTAACAGACAGACACGTGCTCCGAAACGCTGAGGTCATTTCTAGTCCAAATTGTCTTAATTTTGGGTACTTTTCGATGCATAGCAGTATAAAAGAGTGTGATCCCTTTTCTTGTTTGTCTGCAGGAATGTATCGGCTTATAGATCGCACAGATCAAGTTGTAGATGCGGTTGTTGTCCCTCGATCGTAGCACCAAGAGGTCTCACGTAAACCTGTATACTGATTTTCCAGAATTTAAATTTCCTTGTATCTTGTGTTGAATTCTTCAATGATCTCTTGAATTTGTAGACTGAAATCTGAAAAATCCATAGTTTCCTGATGTTTCTCCGCCCCTAATTGAAAACAGCAAGGGCAATGTGTCAATTCACTGGAACTGGAATTTGGGAGCGCTTATTTCACCCCTAAGTTTGGATTTTAATTTTTAAATAAAAAATAATCTATTCAGATCAAGTGAATACTTGTAAACAGGAAATAGTATTAAAGAATGAATTAGTTCTGACTTGGGTCTATAAAGGGTATAAAAATTAATACATTTTGAACGAGCTATGAAATATTTTTTGTACATTTCTTAAAATAATTTTAAGCTCTCGCGGGCCGCAAAATATGGCTTCGAGGGCCACATGCGGCCCGCGGGCTGCCATTTGGAAACCCCAAACTATATCAACGAATTTTCGTTCTAAGTGATACATGTGCTGCGGGTCAGTATTTCTTCCAGCCCATTGTCACATAACGGTATTTCGCGGCGCAACGACGATACACAAAATTAGCTTAAGTCATGTTCATGAATCAGTGACACTGTTGAAAGAAATCATGTATGTATGTTGGGTATTCAGCCCGAAAGCTGGTTTGATCCTCCACAGCTATGCCAACAGCTGTTATAGATGGCCTAGGCATCACTGAAGAGGCGTACTAGGGAAATGAGGAGTGAGGTAGTTTCCCGTCGCTTTCCTCCCCGAGCAAGAAGTTGCTCGCATATCACTCTGCCAAGCCCACTGAGATGCACGCACCAACTGACCCTATGAGTGATATATTCATACCATTCATAACAGGGACTGGCTGCATAAGGAATGGTATTACTAGCATCACACATACCTCAGTCACTTTCATATTTTCAAAGCCAAGGATGAGACAGAGACAGGTCAATGAAAGTAACAAATTTATTCTAACCCATACCAGAAGACATAGTGCACTGTAAACACTACATCTCGCCAGCAAGGGCATAAAAAAATCATAAAACATACCTATGAATTTGATCTGTCATTCATGTTCTCCAGTAACACACAATATTGCATTTACGAAAATGTCAGTATAAGCAATTATGGTAGGATCGAAATGTATTATCGATCTGCCAGGGCAAAGTCTCGGTTTGAATCGTGCGCCCGGAACTAACAAACTAATCTGCTTTTCTTGAAAATAAACATGTTCTCCTCCAATCCGATTGCATCATCGTTCTTAACATAACTTGTACAGCATCCCTGATTTCTTTTTGTCGGTATAATTCTGATATACCCGGTATTATTGTAATAATAATAATGTTAATGGCTTTAAGTCCTACTAACTACCTTTAAGATTTTAGGAGACGCCGAGGTGGCGAAATTCAGCCCCGCAGGCGTTCTTTTACTTGCCAGTAAATCTACCGACACGAGGTTGACGTATTTCAGCACCTCCAAATACCACCACTCAGTCCAGCAACACCCTTACGTTCTTCTAAGGTGTTTTTTCATTCTATCGACAGTAATTCAGGATAAATGAATTTAGAAAATACCTGAAAAAAGAAATATTTAATTGCAATCGATCAATCATTCAATTTTGTCGCTAAACAATGAACACTGGAAATGTAGTTTTCTGTGATTCATCACCGCTCTAGATTTGTGAAGGAAGACCGGAAATCAATTCAAGGATAACAAACTTAGGGATTTCAACTCGCCTGTTTCGGTAGCCGACACATAACGCTTTGTGCTCTGCTGGTCGGTACTTGATACCTTAACCATTACTTAAGTCTAAGTGATTTTACGCATAACCCTTTCTTCGTGGACACCTCAGAAATGTGTTGTCTTTACGCATCTTGTATCGTCAGTATGCGTGACTTTAAGTCATTATTTCTAGTGTGAAGTCACACTCAATTAATATCAGCAGCTCAGATTATGTTTCAAAACATTATTAGAAGTCCACACATGCCTAGGATCTCATTGCAAGGAAAACAGATGATCGATTTCTAGAACGTGCCGTTCTACTAGCGCCGATGTACAGTAAGTGGCCTCCTCGTACGGTACTGGAGAATAAATAAACGATCATAAACTCGGGAGAGGTCGCACTGCGGTCTTTTAGACCAGGTTCATATTTTTACATCACCATCTTTGCTGCGCACCCTTCCCACCATATTTCATCTAATTCTAACGGACAGTTTCAGCAACACTTTCTCGTAATATTGCGCAGTAAATCTAATTGAATCGGTTATTTGATAAAACACACATGCCCACTACTACTAGTTTTGAGAAAAGTGGAAAGAAGACCACAGTACTAGCCCTTCAGGCAAGCAACTCAATGTTGAAAACATGCTACGGATATGAGCTACGGATTTTAGATAAATCAAATTTAATAAAGTATGAGAATATATTCGTTATTTATTCCCAAAATTATAATCATTTTCTTAAGCTTCGTTATCCGGTCGATTAGATTAAAAATTTGCCTTTTTTTCTACCACTACGAGTTTCACGTAAGACCTTATAACTACATTCGGAGTGCACATTTTTCAACAAAAAAATCTGATGTATTGAACCAAGGAAATCATTAAAGAAATAATTACGTAAATGAGTTCATTTGGCTAAGATCTGAATAAAAAAGAAAATATGTAAAGAAACAGGCGATTTTAAGTAGATTTTTTCAAAACTGCATTTAGGCCGGAAGTCGTTTTAAAATTTCTTTTTAGTTTGATAGAGATATCCAGGAAGCACAATTTGAAACCTTTTCTGGTCCTTTAGCCCTTCAACTTTCGGTACAATTGAGGAAATGGCTTAATTTTAGGTTTTTCGTATTATGGGGAAGGTTATCCGAGGGGAAGGTTCGAATTTCTAACTATGTAACCAACCTTTTCTACTTTGTCTGCTAAGAAATGTTTTTAACATTAAAACTGCCAACAGATTCTAATGTTTGGAATCTGTGCCTGGTTTTTATACCAATTATTTTACAGAACTTTCGTAATAATTCAGATCATTTATGAAAAAAATAAGTTGAAAACATCCTAGGGATATGAGCTACGAATTTTAGGTAAATAAATTTGTACCCGGAGGTACACCTCAACTCCGCACATTCAAAAGAAGCGCCGTAAGGAACGCTATCTCTCTAACAAAACGTGAAACGCCTACGGCATGAAGTTGAGACATTGACCTGAAGATGTCACCATGGAAGTATTGAGTAATTGTGTTATTGTGAAGTTGTCTGAACTTTTCTCCGTAGATGTCTTAACAAAAACTGTGGTCATGCACTCTGTTGTAAGACGAAAGAATTAACGGTTTAAAGAAGTTTTGTGTTAATATGTTTTCTCAACAAAATTAACTTTGCTATTTCAAGGTTTGCAACACTTCCTTCTCATCCGCCAGTTTTGAATCTGGCCAATCAAGAATTTTCTGCAATTAATTTTTAACTAATCACACATTTCTTGTTCATTTTGAATTTGCCAATAAAATGAGAGGGTTGGTCTGGATTTAGTCCCCTCGCGTATATAGGTTAAGGCTTTTCTGGCTACCTTGTCTTTTGATAGCCGTATTTCTGAGAATGTATTTGTTAAGACAGGCAGAACAACAGCCCAGGTAATGGCCATCAATATTCTATATTTCTAGCTGTCTCCGCAAACTTATCCGAGGGGAAGGTTCGAATTTCTAACTATGTAACCAACCTTTTCTAAAATGTAAATTTTCTTTCGGCTAATGTAAAATTTCATAACATCTTTAACTGTTAATCGGGGATAGAGAGTGCGTTACCCTCTTGAGTTCTCCTTCAATTTAATTTGAGGCGACTATGACTTTGTAACTGTTTCCCTTTTCCGTAGTGCATTAAATTAACCTTCATTCGAGTCACCTCAGTAGCTTGGGATTCGCCCCTGTATCATCGGGCCGAGCGCCCCATTAGAAGTTTACACTTAATTTTCTAGGAGCGCTAGTATACGCGTCCATTCAATTTGTGTTCGGGCCATTAATTTAACCTGTTCGTTTTTCCACGAAGGCCCAGTAGGTTGGGTAATAGATACCCCTGTGTAAAAGAAAAATTAAATTGTAAATTGTGCCGAGAGAGGCCAGAGATTGTGAGGTTTTATGTAATGTTGCTTTAAGAGGGCTGTAACAAATTGGTTAATGTTGGAGAGCATGTAAGCTCTTTTCTAAATTTACTGTAATATTGAGGGGTGTCTTTCAAAGGCCGTTAATTGTACTGTCGGAGCCAAGTGCTCGTGAAAACTGTGTATTGGGAGATATCTCTCCTTATCTGACTAACGCAACACTTGCGAATGGTAAAATTGGAGCTTGAAGCTCAAAACTTGTAAATTACCTATCCTTGGGTTTTCTATTGTGTTTCTCTATTGCTATTTTTACCTGATTACTAGCACCTGAAAATATTGCTTCTTAAGTTTGAGACTCTGGAAGAAATATAACCTTTGTTTAAAGTTTTATATTAATTTTTGATATCGTAGTTAGACCCGTTTAAGCCCACGCCTTCTTTCACCTCTCTGCGTTCCACAGATAACCCCGGAACAAAAACATAATAATCATCGATTTTCCGCTCCAGCATGCCGGGTTCAAGTGTATACGAGCCCCTTCCAGTTCGTCCTGTCCATCCACAGCTGATGTTCTACCTTTTGCTGCCAATTTACATCACGTTTGGCAAGGTCTTTGAAAATTTGCTTTTTCCATCTATCACGAGGCCCCCCACTGGGCTTCTTACCAACAATATTCCTTTCAAAGTATGATCTTGGGGACCTAACTGGAGCCATCCTTCTTATATGTCCATGTCATCGTAATCTGCTTAATTCCAAGATCTGCTTAATTCTAATGTTTCCAACAGGCTCCTGTCCAATCCAAGTTGTCGCCGAATACTTTCATTCCTTATTTTGTTTCTCCTTGTCTTTTGGAGACATGACCGAAGGAACTTCATTTCAGTGTCCTGTAGGCGACTTTGTGCAGACCTAGTTAACTTTGGTGCTTCCAGTTCATATGTTACGAAGATACGTCTTGTACAACGTGAGCTTGCAAGCTTGGGGAAATGAGTCATCCCAAAGTAATTGACGAACAGAGTAGTGGAATATTGATGCAGCTTGTATTCTATTGCCTATTTCATCCCAAAGTAATTGACGAACGGAGTGGTGGAATATTGATGCAGCTTGTATTCTATTGCCTATTTCATCCTAAAGTAATTGACGAACGGAGTGGTGGAATATTGATGCAGCTTGTATTCTATTGCCTATTTCATCCCAAAGTAATTGACGAACAGAGTAGTGGAATATTGATGCAGCTTGTATTCTATTGCCTATTTCATCCCAAAGTAATTGACGAACGGAGTGGTGGAATATTGATGCAGCTTGTATTCTATTGCCTATTTCATCCTAAAGTAATTGACGAACGGAGTGGTGGAATATTGATGCAGCATGTATTCTATTGCCTATTTCATCCCAAAGTAATTGACGAACGGAGTGGTGGAATATTGATGCAGCTTGTATTCTATTGCCTATTTCATCCCAAAGTAATTGACGAACGGAGTGGTGGAATATTGATGCAGCTTGTATTCTATTGCCTATTTCATCCCAAAGTAATTGACGAACAGAGTAGTGGAATATTGATGCAGCTTGTATTCTATTGCCTATTTCATCCCAAAGTAATTGACGAACGGAATGGTGGAATATTGATGCAGCTTGTATTCTATTGCCTATTTCATCCCAAAGTAATTGACGAACAGAGTAGTGGAATATTGATGCAGCTTGTATTCTATTGCCTATTTCATCCCAAAGTAATTGACGAACGGAGTGGTGGAATATTGATGCAGCTTGTATTCTATTGCCTATTTCATCCCAAAGTAATTGACGAACGGAGTGGTGGAATATTGATGCAGCTTGTATTCTATTGCCTATTTCATCCCAAAGTAATTGACGAACGGAATGGTGGAATATTGATGCAGCTTGTATTCTATTGCGTATTTCATCCCAAAGTAATTGACGAACAGAGTAGTGGGATATTGATGCAGCTTGTATTCTATTGCCTATTTCATCCCAAAGTAATTGACGAACAGAGTAGTGGAATATTGATGCAGCTTGTATTCTATTGCCTATTTCATCCCAAAGTAATTGACGAACGGAGTGGTGGAATATTGATGCAGCTTGTATTCTATTGCCTATTTCATCCCAAAGTAATTGACGAACGGAATGGCGGAATATTGATGCAGCTTTTATTCTATTGCCTATTTCATCCCAAAGTAATTGACGAACGGAGTGGTGGAATATTGATGCAGCTTGTATTCTATTGCCTATTTCATCCCAAAGTAATTGACGAACGGAGTGGTGGAATATTGATGCAGCTTGTATTCTATTGCCTATTTCATCCCAAAGTAATTGACGAACGGAGTGGTGGAATATTGATGCAGCTTGTATTCTATTGCCTATTTCATCCCAAAGTAATTGACGAACGGAATGGTGGAATATTGATGCAGCTTGTATTCTATTGCCTATTTCATCCCAAAGTAATTGACGAACGGAATGGTGGAATATTGATGCAGCTTGTATTCTATTGCCTATTTCATCCCAAAGTAATTGACGAACGGAGTGGTGGAATATTGATGCAGCTTGTATTCTATTGCCTATTTCATCCCAAAGTAATTGACGAACGGAATGGTGGAATATTGATGCAGCTTGTATTCTATTGCCTATTTCATCCCAAAGTAATTGACGAACGGAATGGTGGAATATTGATGCAGCTTGTATTCTATTGCCTATTTCATCCCAAAGTAATTGACGAACGGAATGGTGGAATATTGATGCAGCTTGTATTCTATTGCCCATTTCATCCCAAAGTAATTGACGAACAGAGTAGTGGAATATTGATGCAGCTTGTATTCTATTGCCTATTTCATCCCAAAGTAATTGACGAACGGAATGGTGGAATATTGATGCAGCTTGTATTCTATTGCCTATTTCATCCCAAAGTAATTGACGAACAGAGTAGTGGAATATTGATGCAGCTTGTATTCTATTGCCTATTTCATCCCAAAGTAATTGACGAACGGAATGGTGGAATATTGATGCAGCTTGTATTCTATTGCCTATTTCATCCCAAAGTAATTGACGAACGGAATGGTGGGATATTGATGCAGCTTGTATTCTATTGCCTATTTCATCCCAAAGTAATTGACGAACGGAATGGTGGGATATTGATGCAGCTTGTATTCTATTGCCCATTTCATCCCAAAGTAATTGACGAATGGAGTGGTGGGATATTGATGCAGCTTGTATTCTATTGCCTATTTCATCCCAAAGTAATTGACGAACGGAATGGTGGGATATTGATGCAGCTTGTATTCTATTGCCTATTTCTTGGTTTATGGTATTGTCAGAAGAAACGAAGCTCCTTAAGTATTTGAAGTTATTGATAATGTCTACTTCTTCATTTTTTTACTCGCAGGTGAACTGCTTCAGGATTTCGACTCATCACTAAACCGTCGGTTTTAGTTCGACTGATGATGATGCGCATTCTTTCAAATTCTTCTTGCCAAAGATCTAGTTTATCTTGAACTTCTGCTTCTGTCTCACCCTATGGCATCAAATAAAAGTGTATTCGAGAGGTGTGTAAATAGTATCCTAAAGATAAGTTGATGTGAAGGGATTATACCGCCATCTTGACCCACGACGACTTGGCTATGAACATGGACATTCTCATGGTTTTCGATTTGGACAGTTATTAGTAGGATGTGTACCTGATCTTGTTATATTTTGTTATGTTTGTTATATTTTATTATGAAAGTTTACGTTTGTTAAATAGTCTGTTGACAGTGCAAGTGAAATTTGCTCAGTGTAGCTGTATCTTGTGCTTCGTGAATAAATAAATAAATAAATAAATAAATAAATAAATATACAAGTCCATTTGTTGTCTGATCCTTCATTTTTACTGCTTTTATAACCTCATCCATTATAGTAATGAAGAGAAGTGGTGATAGGCAACTTCCGTGTTGCACTCCGCTCTTGGTTTCAAAATAGTTTGACCTGCCTCCTTGAATTTGCACACAGCTCTTTGTCTCTCGATATAGTTGTTTTACTGGAGCTATAATCTCATCTGGCACTTCTTTACGTCTCAGACATTCCCATATGTGCTTACGTGGTACATGATCATATGCCTTCTCAATATCCAAGAATTCGACTATAACCGTGCTATTCTTATCCCAGTACCTTTCAAAGAGCGTTCTTGTCGAGAAAATGAAGTCTAGCGTTCGCTCTGTTCGCTCTAAATCCATGTTGTTCTTAAATTTAGGTTCAACAAATTTTCTGATTTGTTTTCTCCAGGATGGCCTCATATACTTTTTAACCCATGAGATAGAAGGGTTACGCCTCTATAGTTGTTACACTTCTTTCGGTCACCTTTCTTAAATAGTAGAATAATCACTCCTTGCCTTCATTCACTGGGAAGGTACACCCGCCCCGTTCATTTACAGTGGTCTGCCAAATTATTATACTCGCTGGTAGGTGCTGCAATTTTTAAGACGTCCATATTTTGTTTAAGGAACAACAGAGACGGATCAAAACGGGTTAGTTTTAAGCTACAGCTATCTCATTTAATCATCAAATGAATGTCTAGGACTGGCCAGCAAATTCTCTTGACTTGAACCCAATAGGAAAACATTTGGATGACACAGAAGAAACAATATTAAGGCATATGGAGTTATTACCAATTATGTTGATAGAAAGAGTAAACGAATCGTGGAAAATCATGGGAAATAACAAGAAAAAGCGTTTCGAGTGAGTGCGGATAAGCTTGACTTCACAAAGTTTTGGATACTGTAGTTAGTTTAGTATGAAGAAAACTGGTGATTGTCAAATTGCTCTTGTCCAGAAAATTCATTGTAAACTAAGTAAAATATTCATACAATACAGGAAGTGTAATTATTCACCAGTTCGTATATAATATATATTCCAAAATAAACAAAAGTATCTTATTCTCCTTGTGAGTGTAATAATTTGGCAGAAGACTGTAAATGAAGCGCCTTCGAGAATGCCTTCTAAAATTTAAAACTCGCAACAACTGATACAAGAAGTTTGGACATTTCCCTACCGATGTCTCTACTATAAACTTATGTTAAGCCCTCTGGTGTGAAGATTGACTATTAAAATTGAAAAGTAATTTTGTATTCTAAGGTTTCCTGAACTGAATTGATTATTCTTTGTTTTTTGTGTGTTGAAGTTTACAACGCTTCTATTTCTTCCCGCCAATTTATTGAATTACCCAATAAGATTTGGGGGTGTGTCTGGTCTTAGCCCAGACCTTTCCGGAACTTTCCACTTTGGTATAAAAGCTGGCACATTTTCAGGCAAGGTTGTCTTATTGATCGTTCCAGTCTACAGAGTGTGTATTTATACAGGAGGCGGAGGCGCCTCGTCCATCTTCGAGATGTCCACCACCTCAAGGTAATGGCATTCCTTGTTTAATGAAATGAAAATTTCAAAATTTAAAGGTATATTTCAAACTAGTCGAAGGAACTTATCCGAAACGAGGGAATAGAGAGTGAGCTACCCTCTCGTGTTCCCTCTTAACTCGATTTTGAGGTGACTATGATTTTGTAAACTTCTTCAGTTTGTAATTTTTGTAACTTAAATATTTCCTCCATCGAGTCACCTCAGTAGTATGGGCTTAGCCTCTGTAACTTCGTGCCATAAGTCCAAATAGGGCTTTAAGGTTTTCCTTTCAATTATCAAGGAGCGCAAATGTCCGCCTCTTTTCCATTTTGGTTTCTGGGCCAGTTATGTAACCTTTTGTTTTTATCGAAGGCCTTATAGAATGGGTACATACTACCCCTGTTACAATCAATGTTTTTCCTTTTATGTTAAAGATATCAGACTGTTGAGCATTCAAGATAGTGAATAATGTTGGAATTTGTAAAATGTAGGTTGTGCCTTTGGTAGGCCTGGACATTTATGGAAACACGTTCCTAAGTGTAAAATTTTATAAAGCAGAGACGTTCTTTGTATTAATGTAAAGGTTAAATGGTGCCTTTGGAAGACTGGAATGAGCAAAGGTGCTCGTATCATATTACTTCTATATCTCATTGTTGTACCTGAAACCTTGTTTTCGCTTAGCGAATTGTTTTTTTAAAATTTAACATCTGAAAAAAAACCAAAAGATGGCAAAGAAATAAATATAGCTCTAATTTTAAAGTTTTAAATCAATCTTCTGATTGTCTTAGATAGACCCATTCATGCCCGCACCTTCTTTCACCTCTGTCCACCACGGAATCCCCGTAACACTCTGTACAACCATTGTCCACAATGAACTCATCCAATCTTTCAGGCTTTTTTGTTTTTCATTTTACATATTGCTGTCTTCACTTCCAGCCAGGTCAAACTTTCTACAGTATAATTTATAGGGTTTATAGGGTTTTTGTGTCGTCATTTGCATTACAGTTCAGTAAGTGATTGAAATATCTACTGAACTCCTCTTATATTTCATTTTCATTTCATGTGTGATTTCTCAAATAAATAAACTCTTGATAGCAAAATTCATAACAAAATGAGGAATGCTTACCAGCACTTTAGCACGCTACGTATCACATTTTAATTATGCAATTAAGTTTCATCTTTAAATTTCCCCTTCATATGACAACAAAAAATCGAAATTCAGAACGTTTTCCAGCATTGTTCGTCTTACCAATATCACTTATTAGAGTTACTCAGTGACATCCTCCCTGTTAACAATGACACCAAGAGAATGTCTTGTCTTGCCTGTAATTCCAAGTTCCTCAGTTATGTATTGCCTATTAACATTAGGCCAGGAAGAAATGTTCAAGAACCCAGTTGTCACGTTGATCAATGTTGTATAGCTGAGTAGCAGTCATCTTGGACACGTAGGGTATAAAATCACACCTTATAGATTCTCGTGAATCCAATAATCATGGCTGGAGAAGAATAAAAATTGAACAAGGGAGGTCGGAAAGGAAAGCTGAAAACAAGGAGTCTGGAACATGGTAACGATTTCCCTAACACTGTCGACACCTCTTCCTGTCTCATGTGATCCGCTTGGAAAAGCCTTGTTCTTCCCCAACATCATCACGGCAGATATTACGGCGATTCTCAGGAATACATCGGAGACCACATTACTTGTGTATCCAGATGACATGATCCTGGGGTCAAAATATGAGAATAAACTTCAAGAAACACTGCGATGGCTTTCTTTAAAAACCTCGTAAGTCCGAATACTCTTCCTATCCATTATATTCCTTAAGACTGGTCTCGCCTCCCAGTCGCATATTTATATGCAGTCCAAAAGAATAATTTTCGTTATGGTCATTTTCCTCTGCCAATTTGTAAAGGAAAATGAACCTTAAATACATTATACTGTAGGAGTGTGTGAATTTGCTATGCAATCAACATCCCTACAATACGGTACGGTAAGTTCCATTTTCCTTCAGACAGGAGCAAAGGAAAATGAACACAGCGAAAATTATTCTGATGGACTGCATACAAATATATGACCGGGAGGCGTGACCAGTCTTAAGGAATATAATGGGTAGGAAGAACATTTGGACATACGAGGTTTTAAAAGAAAGCCATCGACTGAATGGAGTTGAAAATGGGTGGAAAAAAGTTCTGGATATGTGTGTATGTTCGGTCCACAGCGCGAAGGTTGGTTGGATCCTCAACAGCGTCACCATTGGCTGGGCATCACTGAAGAGGCGTACTAGGGAAATAGGAGTGCGGTAGTTCCCGTTGCTTTCCTCACTGAGCGAGAAGTTGGCATTACATATCAGTCTGCGAAGCCTACTGAAATACATGCACCAGCCGACCCTATGAGCAACATTTTCACACCATTCATAGCAGGGACTGGCTGCATAAGGAATGGCATTACTAGCATCGCTCATACCTCAGTCACTATCATGTTGTCAAATGGAAGTAACAAAATAGCTCTATCCTATACCAGAAGACAAGTGCATTGTATACACTAGATCTCGCCAGCGAAAGCATAATCTAGATATAAAAATTAAAGAGCAGTTCAAATTACTTTAAAAAAGGAGGGAAATCAGTGAATGACACGTTACCTGTACGAGGAGAAAAGTTAAAAGTCGTCAACAAATTCGAATATCTTGGGGGTAACGATTCATACCAGAGAAACATTTTTTCAGTTACCGCGTACAAGAGGGAACCATAGCAGCATCCAAAGCAATAGGTATATAATATTATTGCGCACCGATACGAAATAATTACTTATCTCTATATTAAAAGAGTTTACTAAAACAGCTTTGGCAAATCCGTCCGTCCGTTCTACTGGACGGATTTACTTCATTTTTGTTTTATTCTTCCCGGAATTACCTGACGCTGAATCATGAGACATTGATAGTCTCTAAGTTCATCCAATATTGAGTAATCAAAAATTAAATCATTAAATGATCATTCCAGTAATTGCCTACGAAGGCTTACCCTAAGTCGCATTACATTCTGTACTTACCAGGTTGCTAAGCGACTAACACTTTCACTAGCAAAGTTACTCATGCTTCACTAGGGTATTCTGCCTTGTATACGGAGTTCTATGTTGGTTACTGTACACGCAGTATTGTATTAAATTGCTTGTCTCTTAGCGCTATACGAGAAACCAAACGAAAAGGAACCCATACGTTGTTTCCGATGTAACGTGCACGTTGGGGAAATAGCAGATTACATTTCCTGCAGCCATTCACAAACGAGTTCGGGAGTTTCTGAAATAAAGACAGGCTCACTTTTCAAGTGCCATTCACAATAGAGATGGATAGTTTTTATAATAATGACAGCTACCATTTCCTAATGCCAGTCACAATCGAGTTGGAGAGATTTGATTATAATCGAGAAATGCTGCGCTATATAAAGTATAAAGAATCGAGATACGACTATCAGGCATAGGACCAAAGTTGAAGATCTCTCCAAATTGAGCAGCGATTGTGTAATCGGCTTTGTGAAATGTCTTACCGTTTAGAAAGTAGTTACCACGAAACGAAGGAAGGCAAATCATTGAAATTGCCTCAATATATCGACATTCTTCGGGGCCTAAAAGTAAGACACTTTAACAGCCTGGAATTTTCCCTCAAACGAAAGAATGTGTCCGCCTCTGTGGTGTAGTGGTTAGCGTGATTAGCTGCCACCCCCCGGAGGTCCAGGTTCGATTCCCGGCTCTGCCACGAAATTTGAAAAGTGGTATGAGGGCTGGAACGGGGTCCACTCAGCCTCGGGAGGTCAACTGAGTAGAGGTGGGTTCGATTCCCACCTCAGCCATCCTCGAAGTGGTTTTCCGTGGTTTCCCACTTCTCCTCCAGGCGAATGCTGGGATGGTACCTAACATAAGGCCACGGCCGCTTCCTTCCCTCTTCCTTGCCTATCCCTTCCAATCTTCCCATCCCTCCACAAGGCCCCTGTTCAGCATAGCACGTGAGGCCGCCTAGGGGAGGTACTGGTCATTCTCCCCAGTTGTATCCCCGACCAAGAGTCTGAAGCTCCAGGACACTGCCCTTGAGGCGGTAGAGGTGGGATCCCTCGCTGAGTCCGAGGGAAAAGCCGACCGTGGAGGGTAAACAGATGATGATGATGATGACGAAAGAATGTCCAGTGACAAACCAAAATTATATACATAACAAAAGTTGTTTAGTATGAAGTGACGTTTCACACATAGTGCACGGAATGTACAAAAAATCAATAGTATAAGAGAAAATGGAACAAACATGTTGTGGTTTCCCTACAAATCCCCATTCTATTGAGTGATTTTAAATCATATGTATATCTAAACCTTCACCTGGATGAGTATACTCTATATATGAAGTTTGGTCGAGATCTATCCAGCCTTTCTCCGTGATGGTGGAACAGACGGACAAAGAGACAGACGGGCAAATAGACAGGCGGCAAACAGACAAGAAACCTAAAAACCATTGATCCGGTCTTGAGTTGAAATAAATCGGATAAATATCTGAAAAAATGGCAAAATAAACGAAATTACAAACAGCGGACCCCTACAACTTCATAAGTACGGGCACGCTAATAAGTTCAGACCTTCATTTTGAGATTTACTGCTTATAAACAGTAAATCATATCAACAAATGGTTTCCACCATCAGACTCCACCTTTAGTGTTCTACATCGTTGGATCTATGACATTATCTCGTATCTCCTATATTTATGGGTTAGATTGAGTTAGAAGCATTAAACAGGGTGAAATTTGAGTACAGTTTTCACACACTACTTTATTTTTCGTATACTTATGTGGCAGCTGGAAAAATAAAATTTCGCTAGCATATGACCACTGGTCGTGTCAATGTGCGTACTGAATTTGATGATACTATTGTCCTATAAGCGTGCCAAACGATAAGATATACGTGTAAAAAGGTACACAATTAACTTAAAATTGAGAAAATCAGCTCTATCTATCATGGGATCGAGATACGACAATATGTCATAGAACCAAAGAATTATATCCCCCCACATTGAAACGCGATTGTGCTATCTGTTTTGTGATACAACTTACCGTTTAGCCACCAATTACCCCCGAAATGAAGGTCTGCGCTGTCATTAAAATTACCTCCATATTTCGATACGGTCCGGGGCCAAATTGTTATACATTTTCACACCTTGGAATTTTTCCTCAAAGGAAAGAGTGTCCTGGTTTCTCGGTTAGCACTCACATACATACGGAGTAATTAAGGAAGAAAGTATTGCAGTTAAGAAAGTTGAAATTATTATAAAATATGAATATAACTGAGGACAGCCGGATACGACAAATATGTAAATACCAAGTGGATGTATTTTAAAATAAAATGTCCATCACTAAATTGTGATGATATGAGTTGCGGATTTAAGAAGGCAGTAACGAAGGAGAAATCTAGGCGCAGGGATTTTAAGGTAAACAGATAAGAAGATGATTCATGGTGTTATTACTTAAGCATAAATAGGAAAGAGAGAGACAAGAAATTAAAGCGAAAAACAGAAGTAGAAGACAAAAGCAGTCAAATTTATAGCAAATTCCAGAAAACTCCTTACGGTGTGAAATCATGGGCTACACTTCGCGGTACTATTCAATTATTAACACCCCTTTAGACTTATTCGAAGGCGATTGTAACCCCCAAGGGTATTCCGTAAATTTCCCGCAGAATGGCAGTATGACGTCTCTTTCGCCTTCTACGCAAGGAACAACCACAAGTTTACAGGAATCTTGACAAAAATGATATTATGTTACTTCCCCGGTGGCAAGCAGCCAGAGACGTTGCCATGGTAACCGGTACGTTGTCTGTCGGCCACTCAATGCAGAGCATGAAACCCGCAGAGAGTAGTCATTTTCTCCGTCATTTGAAGAGTGCGCGAAATTATGCTCATACAAAAGTTGTTTAAAATTAAGGGACGTTCCACATGTACTCCACGGATTTTATAGAAAATAAATAGTATAAGAGAAAATGGAAGAAAACTGTTGTGGTTTCCCTATAAATCCGCATTCTGTTCAGAAGTATTTAAATCATATGCAAACCTAAACCTTTCCCTGGATGAGTATGCCCTATATATGAAGTGTGGGCGAAATCTAACGAGCCGTTTCGCCGTGATGGTGGAATAGTCGGACAAATAGACAGACACGAAAGCTAAAAATCACTGATACGGTCTTGAGTTGACCTATAATTATTTCTATCTACTTCTAGCCGAGTGCAGCCCTTGTAAGGGCTGAGGGTGGACGGCATCTGCCATGTGCAGGTAACTGCGTGTTATAGTGGTGGAAGATAGTGTTAAGTGTGGTGTGTGAGTTTCAGGGATGTTGGGGACAGCACAAACACTCAGCCCCCGAGCCAATGGAATTAACCAACGAAGGTTGACATCCCTGACCCGGCCGGGAATCGAACCCGGGGCCCTCTAGGCCAAGGGCCATCAAGCTAACCATTTAACCTTGGAGCCGTACTTGAGTTGATCTAAATCGGATAAATATCTGAAAATGTGCTAAACAAACGGAATTACAGACAGCGGACCCCCTACAACTTTATTTATAGCCTATAGATGTGTGATTCTCAACCTTAGTAATAATGTCACTGCATGCAGCCACGTTTGATTTCTACCTAACAAGCCAGAGAGTACACATTTCTCTGATCATGGAAGAATATTATTCTGTAATATATACTCTTTGATTCTCTGACCTTCCCCAGCTTCTAAATACACTCCACAGATGGCAGAACTTACATGCTGCTGATAGAGAACATCGACGGGAAGGTATCAAATCGACTAGTCATTGCCAGTAATAAACCGCAGGGACAACTCTTAGAAAAGTGGGTGTCTACTTGCCCGAACCGATATTTAGTCACGACCGTACGTGTGTTGCGCTATCTCGGGCAAGATTGTATGAAAATTTTAAGATTTAGATACACCGCTATTGTTGGAGCACAGTGAATACTCTATGGAAAGAATTGTTACACATTACGAATGAATCAATTATTATGTACCGGTATTACATGTTCATAAAACTATTTGAAAGGGCAGGCATATCAAGACGAGTTATCTGACCTGTTGTCCGGCTCCATGGCTAGATGAGCGTGCTGGCCTTTGGTCCAGAGGATCCCGGGTTCGATTCCCGGCCGGGTCGGAGATTTTAAACTTAATTGGTTAATTCCATTGGCTCGGGGGTTGGGTTTTTGTGGCGTATTCAGCATTAGAAATCATTCTTGGTAGGGACCTAATCTTCACAGACATACAGGGCACCTAATAGGCCGTCTACGAGAAAAAGGCCCGCACCAGGCCCCTTCGGAGACCATACGCCATTAATTAATCTGACCTGTTCATAACGAATGCACGGGTCTACTAGTACAATATTAATAATTTATCCCAACTTTCTGTGAGAACAATAATGATGCTATTTGAATCCTCAATATTTCCAACGTCCGCCTCTGTGGTGTAGTGGTTAGTGTGATTCGTTGCCACCCCCAGAGGTCCGGGTTCGATTCCCGGCTCTGCCACGAAATTTGAAAAGTGGTACGAGGGCTGGAACGGGGTCCACTCAGCCTCGGGAGGTCAACTGAGTAGAGGTGGGTTCGATTCCCACCTCAGCCATCCTCGAAGTGGTTTTCCGTGGTTTCCCACTTCTCCTCCAGGCGAATGCCGGGATGGTCCCTAACTTAAGGCCACGGCCGCTTCCTTCCCTCTTCCTTGTCTATCCCTTCCAATCTTCCCATCCCTCCACAAGGCCCCTGTTCAGCATAGCAGGTGAGGACGCCTGGACGAGGTACTGGTCATTCTCCCCAGTTGTATTCCCCGACCAAGAGTCTGAAACTCCAGGACACTGCCCTTGAGGCGGTAGAGGTGGGATCCCTCGCTGAGTCCGAGGGAAAAAGCCGAACCTGGAGGGTTATCAGATGATGTTGATGGTGAATATCTCCAACTCCAACATATGGGATCAATGTTATATGGGGAAGATGGGCGCCTAGTGACCTAGAAAGGATTAAAAATTTGAAATTCCGCTTTCTGAAAGATTTCCTAAGAGTGGAAAAATCAGCGCCATCTAGAATGTACCGTATATGTATCAGCCAAAGAATCATCCTTCGTCGAAGATCTCAGATTTAAAATGTTATTATCAGCCACATACCCATATATTTAACTACTAAATGCAAGAATCTTGTAAAGGAACGATATAGACCCAGATTTTTATGCAACGTCTGCGGTGATAGAAAGGACTTGGACTAAAAAAATCAGAATCAAAGACATGTTTATTACAAGGTATGCAATTCTTGGATTTCAGCATCTAATATTTAAAATCAAATTGCATCACCAACAAGTAAATGCAAACTCGTGTCCTCATCCCGAGGTAATAATTTTGTCCTGTGTGATGGAAAGTGCCGAAAATATAATTTATTTAGCTGCCCAAGACGAGTATACACCCTCTCCGAATATGCAAAATTAGGTTTCATTTGATGTCCAATAAGAAAAATGTTATTATTCAGAATTGTATTATTCAACATTGAAAATTTTGTAAATGTACTTTGGAGGCTACTTAATGCTCTTTCGAGCGCATCTTAATAACTTTATTATAGACCCTACATATAAAAACCAAAATCCATGGCGCAACAGCCCTGAAAGGCCATGAATTACCAAGCGCCACTGCTCAGCCTGAAGGCCTGCATTTTATGAGGTGGTGTATGATCAGCAAGACGGATTCTCTCGGCAATTATCCTTGGTTTTCTAGACCAGGGCCGCCATGTCACGGTCAGATAGCTCCCCAATTGTAATCACGTAGGCTGAGTGGACATCGAACCAGCCCTCATATCCAGGTAAAAATCCCTGACCAGGCCGGGAATCGAACCCAGGTTCTCCGGGTAAGAGACAGGCATGATACCACCACACCGCAGGGTAGACCTTACATATATAGTGATTCCGGGAGAGATGGCGCACCGGGTGAGATGGCGCAGGGTAGGCCAGTGCGGCAATCGCCCGCTAGATCGCTCGACCACTGCTTCTCATGTGTACAGTGTGTACGTGAGAACAAAAGCTATCTGTTGGATGTCACATGGTGCGAGTGATTTCACCTGAAATCCTGGATATTTCTGGCAAGTACGTCTTCTCTACCTTCAAAGTTTTGCTACGGCATGGTATAAATGCCCACTGACTGGGTTGTTCAAGCTAAATTAACTTTGCATTTGCACAGGCGGGTGACTAGGTTAGTCAACGACTATGCTGGTGTGATATACGCCATGTTGGGCCAACACAGTTCCTGGGGCAGGGGTGCGCCATCTCTCCCCAAATGTCGGGTGAGATTGCGCGCTACATTTCCGGGAGAGATGGCGCGGCATTCTTTGAATTTCCATGTAGGTGTAAAATGTGTTTCCATTCTCCAATCAGCTCCTATATGTATTTTGTTTAATCCTGTGTCAAATTATACTAATTATGGAGAAGGGAAAGCAGCCACAGCCTAATCGAAGTTTGTGGTACATGCCTTTAATGCAACTTTAAAGCATAATATCTCTAACAAAAGAGTCCGGCTCCATAGCTAAATGGTTAGCGTGCTGGCCTTTGGTCACAGGGGTCTCGGGTTCGATTCCCGGCAGGGTCGGGAATTTTAACCATCATTGGTTAATTTCACTGGCACTGGGACTGGGGTGTCGTCTTCATCATCATTTCATCCTCATCACGACGCGCAGGTCACCTACGGGTGTCAAATCGAAAGACCTGCACCTGGCGAGCCGAACATGTCCTCGGACACTCCCGGCAATAAAAGCCATACGCCATTTTTTTTCTAACAAAAGAGAAATCTCAGCGAACGAAAAATACAAAGTGCAAAGAAAAATTACAACCACTGCCACAACGGGAAAGAGTAGGAAAGGAGAAAAACCTCATTCCAATGAAGCAGCCAAAATGATTCCAGATGGGCAAAATAATGCAATATCTGATGATTGCAACTAGTGTGTGGAGTGCTGGAAGAACTATCATTTAAAAAAACGAAGGATGATTGGATTAAGTGCACCGTCTGCAACAAGTGGCTGCATGAATTGTGTTCAGTGTATAAGAACTTATGTGATGATTGTGGGGAAGAGAGAGTAAGCAAAAACATATCCTAAAAGGACTGAGGGATAAATCTTGAAGTTTAAATAATTGATTTATTAGTGGCCAAGGAATAACAGACAAGTGAATGTAAATGAGGTAAATAAATGTATTAAACCTGTAATCATAGTTTACTTCTTAATTTCTTCCCTCCTTAGCATATCAAGTACATAACGCCATCTCACCCGGACACTACGGGAAAGATGGCGCAGGTGACACACTTTCAAATAAACGATCTCTTTCTGTAATCTACTTACAGTAAGACCATGCCCTTCGAAAGGCAGTGAGGAGAGACATAAAGAGTGACGTCTAGCATAAAAATAAGCTAATCGAAATGTAGGCGAAGACTTGCTGCACGATCATTACAAAATGTGCGCCATCTCTCCCCGACTTACTCTAATCAATTCGGTTTGAGGATTTGCCTACAGAGAAGACGTAATGGAGGAAATTCATGTCGACATTAGTTGCCAAAACTCTAGAATCGAGCAATATATAATTTTTGTTGTGGAGTATATTTAAAGTCCAAAGGGCTATATTACTTCATTTTTGTTTTGAGAAATTATTTCTTTTCTTCCCTCTTCATAGAAATTCGACGGCGGTCTAGAATTCTTCCTCCATTCCAAACAATAAATTAGACGTTTACCCTCTCCTTGAGAATATTAGGGTTGCGAAGAGAAGTGGACGATATTTTCTTAACGTCCACTCAAGCTGCTTGCCGACTGTCGCACGAAGCCACAGACTTGGTTTTTCTAGCCATCAGTTTTGTTTGAACAGCCAGAAGCGTTACTCAGCTCACAATATCAGGCAGTATAGAAGTCCTTTATTTGCACACGATGTGAAATGATAACAAGAAGCTTTTCTTTTATTCCACATTAAGTCGGAGCTATGAGAAGCTGTTGTACCAAAATAATATTTCAGTTTAGACACCGTTAACGATAATATTACGGCTAATGTTGAAAGTATTATTAACAAAATCTCTGGAGTCGCAAGGAAAACTCTGCGGTAAGATAGAAGTAGGGGTGCTGGTGGTAGTAGTGTTAGTAGTGGTTGCTGTTGTTGTTGTTGTTGTTGTTGTAGGAGTATTTTTTGTAATAATATCATACGAGAGAGCTTCCGTGGCTCAGGCGGCAGCGCGCCGGCCTCCCACCGCTGGGTTCCGTGGCCGCTCGATGTGATATTTGGGCTGGACAAAGGGGAGGCGAGACAGGATTTTTCTCCGGGTACTCCGGTTTCCCTGTCATCTTTCATTCCAGCAATACTCTCTGATATCATTTAATCTGTCATTCATTGTCCCAGAGGAGTGCGACAGGCTTCCATTCCTGACCCGGTCGAATGACTGGAAACGGGCTGTGGATTTTCATTTTCATCATACGAGAGTATAAGTTGGACGTAACATACTTTATAATAATTGAGAACAAATTGTGAACTAATTATTCGCAATGGGTCCCTTTCCCTTCCTGTCTTCGTGCTGTATATTTATACATATGCGTTAGCCATTATTTTCAATACCGTGGCTGCGGGAGCAATACCACCATCTCACAATGCACTTCCTCTCCCTTATGTTCCTTAAGACTGGTCACACCTCCCAGCGACATATGGATATGCAGTCTATCAGAACATTATTTTCATTTTCCTATGGTAATGTGTAAAAGAAAATGAACCTTACCATAACCTGCTCTATGAATGGAAGTTAGCATGACATATTTACACGCTCTTACAGTTGTTGTTGTTTCAGTCATCAGTCCATAGACTGGTTTGATGCAGCCGTCCATGCTACCCTATCCTCTGCTAACCTTTTCATTTCTGTGTAACTGCTGCATCCTACACCTGCTCTAATCTGCTTGGCATATTCATTCCTTGCTCTATCTCTACCATTCTTACCACCTACACTACCCTTAGAATCCTCATGGACAAGTCTTTGACGTCTTAAGATGTGTCCTATCATTCTATCTCTTCTTCTGTTCAAATTTAGCCAAATTGATCTCCTCTCACCAATTCTTCAATATGCTATCTCCTCATTCGTGATTCGATCTATCCATCTCACCTTCAGAATTCTTCTGTAACACCACATTTCAAAAGTTTCTATTATCTTTCTTTCTAAACTAGTCATGGTTCATGTTTCACTTTCATAAAATGCCACGCTCCAGACGAATGTCTTCAATTCCGATATCATTGTTCGAAGTGAGCAAATTTCTTTTTATGAAGAAGGCCTTCTTTGCTTGTACTAGTCTGCATGTTATGTCCTCCTTACTTCTGCCATCGTTAGTTATTTTACTACCCAAGTAACAATATTCATCTACTTCCTTTAAGACATCATGTACTAATCTAATATTTCCTGCATCACCTACTTCGTTCGACTGCACTACATTACTTTTGTTTTAGACTTACTTATTTTCATCTTGTACTCCTTACTCAAGACCGTCCACACCATTCGGCAATTTCTCCAGATCTTCTGCAGTCTCATATTAAATAACAATATCATTGGAAAATCTCAGGGTTTTGATTTCTCTCCTTGCATTGTGATTTCCTCCCCAAGTTCCTTTTTAATTTCCTTTATTGTCTGCTGTACATAAATAATGAATAGCAATGAAAAGGACGGGGCGACAACCTGCACTCTTGCCTCTCTCCTTAGGATTGCAGCTTCTTTTCCAAAGTCCTCGGGGCTGGAACTGGACGACTCCCGACTGAGAGGTACATTCCTGAAATCACTAAACTAGCTACGGTCTCATACTACCGGATATTGGGGGAGATCCATAATCATTTATTAATTACCTTTGAAATCGCCGTGATATTATCATTGACAGAAGTGTTCTTAGCTGAACCATTTAAACCAACAAGCAGTCACGGTGTGGAGACCCAGAGCCGAGTCTTACAATAGCCCGGCAGGGCCACTCTGTCGCGAAGGGAGGGGAGCAAACACGCACAACAACAACAAAAAAGAAGGTCATTCGCTTTCGTACTACCATCCCTCATTCATTGGCCACGCCGGATTCTTCTCTCAATTACAACGGCCAGCCCTCCTTTCTCGGAGACACATATCTATGGCCCACTTCATTTGTTTATTCACCTTACCGCAGAATTCCCAAGAGATAATCATTTACTCTCTACCTTCTCATTCTTATCGTTGAGCGCCGAATGTGCGCAACATCACTTCCGAATTACCTCATCGTAACATTATCTGGGCGTTCGGCCCTCTCATTACGTCTCATATCGCGTATCTTCTTTCCTTGGGCATAGGACTCTCATGATTCCTCACTTCCACTCTTCTCATCCTCTTCGCTCAGCACCCCAAAGTTATGCATATTTTATATTTGACCATTCATTAAAGACTCTGACCTTCCTGGGTCTCACGCCGGTTACAGACAAAACTCCAGACAATTCTGGTTAAATAATCAAGAACCACGGAAACTCGCAAACTGTCCCTCACAATTAGGCCTAAATAACACATTTATGTACCTCTCTCGGTCAGGAACTCTTCTCTCTTGATGCACATGCAGTGATTATATGTATAAGTTACGCATGCGTCGTCTGACTGACCCATGAGTTTCCCCAACATATACGATAGCCATCTTGGACATTAACTAACAACCTTTGGACATGGTTTTCCCTGCTCATCAACACTATTATTCCAACCACCCCTAGGGGAACTCAAATATTCTCCTATCCTTGTTTCCCATACTTGCTAGGACATTCTACATATTACTAAGAATAACCCCTCACAATAAACTAATCATTAAGAAAAAATGGGTCGTCCGGGGAGTTAGCTCCCTTGAATTTACGTTAACATGATCAAGAACAATAAAAATTCCATATTAGGACATGCATTATTTTACAGCATTTAGGTACTACAAAGGAAAAGCTCATCCTACGCCCCGGTTATACTATAACGTGCTAAGAAAATTATATTTTGACATCAACTATCTGCTTAGTGGCCGTGGTTTTTCCTTCCACGGGAGACCCATGGCGGAGCTTACTGCTGCATTGCCTCGGCGCTGGAGTCGGGCGTGCTGTCCTTCGACGCTGGTCCACACAAAGCCGCCATCCTGGTTAGCTCGTCCACTGCTGAATTCTTAGAGTAATCCAAAGGGTAACACTCCACAACGCGTCACACGGTCCTCTGTTTACCGCGACACACACACAGAATTTACACAATGAACAAGCAGGTCATTCTAATCACAGCGGGCGCGTTCACAGCATGAATCTGGTGGCTCACAATACTTGAGAACCCTGACTCAGAGTAGCAATTTGGGTGATACCAATTTATTAATATCATGGACTAATTTAGGCTGGCATTGTCCATAGCCGACTCCCGCTACTCGTTTATAAATTATGCTCGCAGCTTAATTAATTAACATGCGGCACAGAGACATTCGCCTAGGCTCGCTTGGCTTCCCGTCTACACCTCACAAAGGTTTTTGTATTTCACGGCCGCGACGGACACAATAACACTGTCTTAGTACGCTGTCAATAGGTTTCGGACTGTAAAAACTGGAACACAATGTAACACACTGTCCTCTCTCAGCGACCCGCTAGGGACTGTCTCCAGTGAGGAACAGCCCAGACTTTATGGTCTACACACCGGAAGGCTATGAGTAGTATAATTGGATGGTTCTGGCGCCACCGCCACCTCCGGCTCCCAGTGGCCACCTCCACCTCAGCCAGTGGCCTCTTCCAGTACTGCCAACTTAACCTAACTAGCGCGACAGTACTGCCAACTTAACCTAACTAGCGCGAAATTTGAATTTGTAAACAAAGCCACGTGCTTTTTGACAGCTGTCATCGACAACAACGCATCGCTAACCTCAGTACTGCCATCTTGACGGGCCTAAACCTCAGTAGTGCCAACTTAACCTAACTAGCTCGAGATAAACAAAGCCACGTGCTTTTTGACAGCCACGTGCTTTTTGACAGATTTGTAAACAAAGCCACGTGCTTTTTGACAGACAACAACGCATCGCTAACCTCAGTACTGCCATCTTGACGGGCCTAAACCTCAGTAGTGCCAACTTAACCTAACTAGCATGAGGTAAACAAAGCCACGTGTTTTTTGACAGCCACGTGCTTTTTGACAGATTTGTAAACAAAGCCACGTGCTTTTTGACAGACAACAACGCATCGCTAACCTCAGTACTGCCATCTTGACGGACCTAAACCTTAGTGATACCAACTTAACCTAACTAGCGCGAGGTAAACAAAGCCACGTGCTTTTTGACAGCCACGTGCTTTTTTGACAGCTGTCATCCGCCATCTTTAAACCACAAAGCACTGTGCTGCCCTCTATATCGCAGTAGCTGCAAAATTCGTCACCTGTCATCGACAGTGCTGCCATCTTGACGGGTCTAAACCTTAGTGCTACCAACTTAACCTAACTAGCGCGAGGTAAACAAAGCCACGTGCAGCTGTCACCCGCCATCTTTGAGCACAGTGCTGCCCTCTTTAGCTACTTACCTTTGAAATGTGGTGGCGGATAATTTGAAAAATGCTTTTTTTTATAGCAGTCATATTGCATCGCAAACCTCAGTGCTGCCCTCTTTAGCTAGATACCTGTGGTAGCAGACAATTCCACGTGACAGCAGCCATCTTTAATCAAGAGAGCACCGTGCTGCCCTCTATGTGGTGACGGCAAATTCCACGTGCTCTTGTTTGGAAACAAACCCACGTGCTTTTTTTGACAGCTACCATCCACCATCTTTAATCAACAGAGCACAGTGCTGTACTCTTTAGCTAGATACCTTTGAAATGTGGTGGCGACAATTTGAAAAATTCTATGTGCTCTTGTTGGGAAACAAAGCCGCGTGCTTTTTTTTGACAGCTGTCATCCGCCATCTTTAATCAATAGAGCACTGTGCTGCGGGCAATTTCGTTAGCTGTCATCCGCCATCTTTAATCTAGAGAGAACAGTGCTGCACTCTATGTGGTGGCGGTAAATTCTATGTGCTTTACAAACCCACGTGCTTTTCTGACAGCTGTCATCCGCCATCTTTAATCCAGAGAGAACAGTGCTGCCCTCTATATGGTGACGGCAAATTCCACGTGGAAACAAAGCCATGTGCAGCTGTCATCCGCCATCTTTAATCACCGTGCTGCCCGGTGGTGGCAAATTGAAAAATTCCACGTGCTCTTATTTGGAAACAAAGCCATGTGCTTTTTTGACAGCTGTCATCCGCCATCTTTAATCCAGAGAGAACAGTGCTGCCCTCTATGTGGTGGCGGCAAATTCTACGTGCTCTTGTTTGAAAACATACTCACGTGCTTTTTTGACAGCTGTCATCTGCCATCTTTGAGAACAGTGCTGCCCTCTATGTGGTGGCGGCAAATTGAAAAATTCTACGTGCTCTTGTTTGAAAACATACTCACGTGCTTTTTTGACAGCTGTCATCCGCCATCTTTGAGAACAGTGCTGCCCTCTATGTGGTGGCGGCAAATTGAAAAATTCCACGTGCTCTTGTTTGAAAACATACTCATGTGCTTTTTTGACAGCTGTCATCCACCATCTTTAATCACCGTGCTGCCCGGTGACGGCAAATTCCACGTAGAAACAAAGCCATGTGCAGCTGTCATCCGCCATCTTTAATCACCATGCTGCCCGGTGACGGCAAATTCCACGTGGAAACAAAGCCATGTGCTTTTTTGACAGCTGTCATCCGCCATCTTTAATCACCGTGCTACACTCTATGTGGTGGCGACAAATTCTAAATGCTTTACAAACCCATGTGCTTTTCTGACAGAGCTGTCATCCACCATCTTTAATCACCGTGCTGCCCCGGTGGTGGCAAATTCTACGTGCTTTACAAAGCTATGTGCTTTTTTAACAAAAAAAAATCTGCTCTCGAGATACTTACCGAACTATACTCACGAAACTGCTCATCACCTTCTTTCTTCTATGAGTAATAAACAAAAACTCTATCCTGCAAATAAGGAGCGGGAGGAAGGTGATACCTAACCTAAAATAAAAGAATATGCCAATTCTACATTATTTATTTACATCTTGTATGTACAAGTTTTATCTCGAATCATTTCACCTTAGCGTACTTCTCGATGCAATTCTTGAATGTACAAGTTTAGACTTGCCGTACCAGCGTTCCTCTCCCGAATTGTGATGTAAGACAGCGTAACGTAAGTACACACACCTCTAGCATAATGTTTATGTAAAGTAGTACTTATCAATACTACTATGCCCCCAGGCTAGCGTGTTGGTAGAATTTGGAATGACAAACCGTTTACAATCATCGCTATTAAGGGCTACCTTACTAATTAAATGAGTGTACAACTGGTGCTTCTTGCTTCTAATGACAGACATTTGCTTATGCAAAACAGGTGGATTACTTTTAATGCAATTGTTATAGTTTTCAAAACTTAGCTGATTCTGAACGACATTCTTTTTAACCCCCTTCAATCTCTTTATTTGTAATTCATTTAAGAGTTTTATGCAATATGACTTGGATTTAGTACCTACAAATGAATCGATAATATTCCCAGCACATTCATCTTTCATTTTACCTAGAACCTTTTTGTTCACTAGCGGTAGATGATATTGATTATCTGCAGGATAGTTACTCGTATCAAACCTACCCAAGTCAGGCTTTATATCATTGTAATAGTCATCAGTTTTGATTTGATAAATAAACGAATCGGTATCTGTGTAGAGCAATTGCGCATTATGCGCGTACTTCTTCATCATATAATCGTAATGGAATTCATACATGAGTGTTTTAGCCAATTCAAGTACTGTGAAGCCGACGTAGGTAGGTTTGTCATACTTAACCTTGACACGATTCATCTGTATAATAACTAAATTCTCGTGTATGATGGTGCAGCTGTGGAAATTTGGTTTACTTATTAAATAGTTAGCACCATACCTTTTCTTAATATTATCCCAGTTTGTAATCAATTTTACATCAACGCGTTTGTCAACATTCTCCATAGTCTTACCAAACACACTATTATTCATGAGCTTGTAGAAATCTTTTTCAAACTCGTTAACCGCATTCGTTCTTAAATTATTGTTCAGATCGATATATGGCTTTAGCCACGGTGACTGATTAAATTCTAGTACGCGATGAATTTTGGATAACTTCAAACCATGCTGCAAACACTGTTTTAAATTTCGGTAATGAATGATATACTTAGATTTATCGCATAAATTAGCAATGAGCATTTTCGTCGTTGATGCAATGTACGGGGACTTCATATTTTCAGGGCAGAACGGTAGGTCATTATGAGAAGTGTGTAACTCTTTAGGATACTGTAAGTCAACTTCGAGGAAATAACCTTTATCAGCTTCATCACCTAGGACGTGTAGCTGTAAAGCATCAATTTCGCACTGCGTCAGCCAGCGGAAACCACTCACCGGTAGATGCTGACTCATCGCCCACCCATACTGATTATTAGCATCGAGGTAAACGATATACCGAGATTCCTGACTGGAATCGAAACTCGGCATGTACTTATTATTAGCCCTCGAATACCGGCCGCTGCACTGACTCAGACCGCCTCGAATGGATGCTTTTATAAAGTGCACCATATCGATATCGGTTAGCAGCTCCCAATTCACACGCGTGTGTTTCAACATCGCGTCCCAACTTAACCCAGGTGCAGTAAAATACTGACATGGGTCAAGGCTGTAGGTGTTCATGCAAACACAGCGAAAATTTTCAAAAACATCAGCTAACAAAGGTACATCTGTCTTTAAATATAAATCGGAGTATTCACCCAGCGTTTGAATGTGGAACTGCTCCCAGATATGTTGTGCATGTAAATAGTCATCATCACTAATATCTGCTGAATTCAGCGAGCTGTAAAAGGATTGTTTCGATGGTAAGGCACGTTCTTCGAGGCGGTCTAAGCAGTCGAGATATTCGTAACAAAAAACACCCTTACGCCGAAGTAAATTAAACTGCGCTTCTTCAGGGAAAACGCGTCGAATTTCCGTAAATTGTTCAGGCTGTAAATGACTAGAAAGTTTATCGAGGCTACTCGCCATAAAGCGAAACGAGTCAAGGAATCTCAGTTTTATAGAATGCTCAGCATCTACTTTTACAGACTTTGCAAACGCAATGTACCGCTCTTTATTCTGAGGGATTATATCTACTTTTTCATCCGAAGCTCCAAATTGTGAAATGATGAAATGAGAGTCGTAACCAGATAAGTTATGAAAAATTACAGGGATAAATTTAGGAACTCTATACTTAAGATTACAGCTATAATGAGCGGCACATCTGTAGAAACCAGTTAAATGATCATGATCAAAAACTTTAGGGTCATTTTCGGAAAATTCCCCATCACAAATGCTACACTTTGTAGCACGTTCATGATCATTTAACTGAATTTCGGTGAGTGGCTTCATAGGAATATTACTATTCAGAATACGACCGAGACGAACTGCATCACTTTCAAGTCTTTCTAAAAATACTTTAGCAGCATCATGTCCTCGATACAGCTCTAACTTGTTAAGCGTACTATCGTAACTACACTTGATGTAATACGCGAAGCTATACGGGACATGCATGTGCGTAGTATTAGTGAAAGAGTTGTCAGGATTAGGTGAGCATGTGTTGCATGGCGTGAGGATGGCTTCAAAGTCTGCATAAATCACGAACGGTACCCACATCTGTTTGTGAAAATTTGTAAATTTTAAAACATTATTGCCTGTAGTAGGTATCTCTGTACGTACATGATTGCAGTCATTCTTGGAATGCTTCGTTAACTGATCTTCAT
Source organism: Anabrus simplex (assembly GCF_040414725.1). Taxonomy (NCBI): domain Eukaryota; kingdom Metazoa; phylum Arthropoda; class Insecta; order Orthoptera; family Tettigoniidae; genus Anabrus; species Anabrus simplex. The sequence continues at coordinate 24,250,546 of NC_090269.1, read as the reverse complement.
TTCTGAAATACTGCAAGCATCCATCACATAGCCACTTTTTGTTACACCTGTTTGACAACTGACTGCCAACAAGTCTACTCAGATTTTTAATCCAGCAAAAGTGGCTATTCTCACTGTTTTCAATATAGAGTAAATTAACGTGAGTACTCTTCTTATGACATGTATAATACAGAGGACCTACTACAGACTTTTTCTCTACACCATACACATTAATACTAATGTTATTTAGTTCCTCAAAGCGCTTAATATCCTTTATCTGCACAGGAAATTCTATACTGTCGAAATTTAGCTGCGTTGAATAGTGTGGATAGGATGATGTTCTATTCGCTACATTCCGTTTCACAGGATTTAAAGCTGACATCACCGCCCATGCAAAACATGCTTCGTCATTGTTTTGGATGTTTACAACAGCTTTTCTTTGCTGAATCCATGTCGGCAGCTCGATGTGCGAAGATCCACGCATAGGATTGTACTTATTGATGTTAACTTCTAGATACATTATCTCAACTAAAGCCCACCCTGATTCCTTTTCCTGAAATTCCTCGCTCTTAGTTGAAATAATGTTAGAGACATCCCTAAGTACATCACCAAAATTAGTCGACTCACTTATGACAAAATTCTTCGTATTAAATGATTTAATGTCCGTTATTTCGGATTCATCCGTGCTTTTAATGTACAAGGCGAAAAGTTCAAAATTAACTTTAAATAAACTATGATTGGACAAAGATTTAGCAAGAAGCTGTTGTACATCCGGTTGAACGCAATTTAAAAAGTTTGAAGTGCTCTGAAACTTTTGACTGGTGCGAATTCGGTAACTAGCAATCCTACTTTTAAATGCTGTATTAATTTCCTCGATGTTTGCGTTACTACCACTTCTACACGCATTATTTTTATGCGCATTACTCCGTGAGTGTCCCTGAAAATGCGAAGATGGTACATCAGTGTTACAGTGTTCGCAGTGAATAGTTTGAAGTTCATTTTTCCTAGGTTTTTTACTACTAGTACTTTCTACAGCTACATCAGTAGCTGCACGCTTTTTCCCTACTACTACCTGAGGGCAAGTAGATATTTGATGTACCTCTGCTAAGTGAGCCTGGTATTGCTCTACATTAGCGAAGTACAGCCCGCAAACATCACATAAAGCAGATGTTATGCTAGGGTGTTTTGATTTTATATGACGTGCGAGGTTATCCTGTCTTGCGAACGTTGCCTTACACTGTTCGCAGGGGAACATAGTAGGGTTATAGTCGCAAGCAGATAGCTGATGATGTTTTTTTTTACATGGCGTGCAAGGCTGTCACGTCTTGTGAACATTGCCTTACACAGCTCGCATGGGAACATAGTGTCTTCTCTTTCTTCGAATAAAGTGTTTAGGTGAACAGCGTATGCAACAAGTTCTGAAAAGAAAACCACCAATAGAGATTAGCCTAAAGTTGCGATGTTCAACCTATAGAGGTTGGACATGGCTGTGAGTTAGGCCTATAGCATGAGGATTGAAGAGAACGACTAAAGTTACGATGTTCGGAAGAAACCAAGTTTCAACCTGTTGAGGACAGACATAGCTACGTGTGCGTGTTTGAAATTATACCACGTCTATAGTATGTTGATTAAAGAGAACAACTATTTATGATTAGCTTAAAGTTACGATGTTCGGAAGAAACCAACTTTCAACCTGTTGAGGGCAGACATAGCTATGTACGCACCTCGTCTATAGTATGTAGATTAAAGAGAACAACTATTTATCAATAGACTAAAGTTACGATGTTCGGAAGAAACCAAGTTTAAGCCTGTTGAGGACGGACATAGCTATGTACGCACCTCGTCTATAGTATGTAGATTAAAGAGAACAACTATTTATGAATAGCTTAAAGTTACGGAAGAAACCAAGTTTAAGCCTGTTGAGGACGGACATAGCTATGTGTGCGTGTTTGAAATCATACCACGTCTATAGTATGTTGATTAAAGAGAACAACTATTTATGATTAGCTTAAAGTTACGATGTTCGGAAGAAACCAACTTTCAACCTGTTGAGGGCAGACATAGCTATGTGTGCGTGTTTGAAATTATACTACGTCTATAGTATGTAGATTAAAGAGAACAACTATTTATCAATAGACTAAAGTTACGGAAGAAACCAAGTTTAAGCCTGTTGAGGGCAGACATAGCTATGTGTACGTGTTTGAAGTTATACTACGTCTATAGTATGTAGATTAAAGAGAACAACTATTTATCAATAGACTAAAGTTACGATGTTCGGAAGAAACCAAGTTTAAGCCTGTTGAGGGCAGACATAGCTATGTACGCACCTCGTCTATAGTATGTAGGTTGAAGAGAACAATTATTTATGAATAGCTTAAAGTTACGGGAGAAACCAAGTTTAAGCCTGTTGAGGACGGACATAGCTATGTGTGCGTGTTTGAAATTATACCACGTCTATAGTATGTAGATTAAAGAGAACAACTATTTATCAATATACTAAAGTTACGATGTTCGGAAGAAACCAAGTTTAAGCCTGTTGAGGACGGACATAGCTATGTGTACGTGTTTGAAATTATACCACGTCTATAGTATGTAGATTAAAGAGAACAACTATTTATGAATAGCTTAAAGTTACAGAAGAAACCAAGTTTCAGCCCGTTGAGGGCAGACATAGCTATGTGTACGTGTTTGAAATTATACCACGTCTATAGTATGTAGGTTGAAGAGAACAATTATTTATGAATAGCTTAAAGTTACGGAAGAAACCAACTTTCAACCTGTTGAGGGCAGACATAGCTATGTACGCACCTCGTCTATAGCGTGAGGATTAAAGAGAACAACTATTTATCAATAGACTAAAGTTACGATGTTTTAGAAGAAACCAAGTTTCAACGAATAGAGGTCAGACATACCTTAAAATCTTCGCGCTGCAAACTGTTACTCGGATGAATAAAATGCGTGCGTTCAAGCCTGAAACTCGAACGGTACCTAAAAAAGAAAAGAACAAACATATATGAATGCAGTGTAGGGTGTATCAGCTAGCCTAGTTATCTTTACAACTCAAAGTTCGAAAACATACCTTAAAAAAAATGAATGTGCTGCAGACTGTTACTCGGATGAATAAAATGCGTACTTTCAAGCCTGTAACTCGAACGGTACCTAAAAAAGAAAAGAACAAACATATATGAATGCAGTGTAGGGTGTATCAGCTAGCCTAGTTATCTTTACAACTCAAAGTTCGAAAACATACCTTAAAAATGCATGTGCTGCAGACTGTTACTCGGAAGAATAAAATTGTTGCGTACTTTCGAACGGTACCTAAAAAAAAAAAAGAACAAACATATATGAATGTAGATGTCTAGCGTAGAAGTTGCTTTGCAAATAAAAAGAGGTAATTAACAGTTCTACCTTACCTTAAGATAAAGGCTGAAGAATAATATTCACTGCAGACGGGAGATGTGTGTGTACGTAATAAACGCATACAGAGAACTGTGAGCACTTCGCGCAGACTGCTGCGGCTAAATATTCTGCTTGTTACCAAGCGGATTTGGAAAAATCGCTGAGCTGACAACTGCGGTACAGTCGGAACGAATGCAACAAGAGCTCCCACCTATAGTCCCGCAGGCTGACGTATTTAAGCCGGAATCGAACCTCCTGTTGACGCCGAGGTGTCAGAATTTAAGAGTTCGATCCTTGGAAAGTTAGCGTGTGATCCTCGACTTCTCGAGGGTACATACGCGGTATTCCTTACCTGTAGGTATTGAGCTAAAGCTAGATCATGTAATGACGATCGCGCAGGCCCCTCGCCTAGCATTTACGGCTTCTAGTTCGAACCCGCTATCCCCGTTGGATGGAGGCGTTAAGCTGCCTTCTTCGGTAGGAGTAGGCTATGTCGGGATATCGATTTAAAATCCTAGTCGGGAAGGGCAGCCGGTCATATAAAACTATGGTGTGAGGCGGGGTGTGCAAAAAAAAGCTAGCAATAAGTAAGGGCTGTTGATGGGGACGTTAAACCTTGTGCAGACTCCTTCGAAAATGATTTTTTTTAGTACAAGAGTGTTGATGCTGATTCATTTGTCGGATGGAGGCAATAAGCCTTGTGCAGGCTTCTTCAGTCGAGTAGGCTATGTATCGGTACCGGGATATCTAGTTATAAAACCCGCTACAACAAATTTATCACGTATACTGCGATTTAAAATCCTAGTCAGGAAGGGCAGCCGGTCGTATAAAACTATGGTGTGAGGCGGGGTGTGCAAAAAAAAGCTAGCAATAAGTAAGGGCTGTTGATGGGGACGTTAAACCTTGTGCAGACTCCTTCGAAAATGATTTTTTGAGTACAAGAGTGTTGATGCTGAATCATTTGTCGGATGGAGGCAATAAGCCTTGTGCAGGCTTCTTCAGTGGAGTAGGCTATGTATCGGTACCGGGATATCTAGTTATAAAACCCGCTACAACAAATTTATCACGTATACTGCGATTTAAAATCCTAGTCAGGAAGGGCAGCCGGTCGTATAAAACTATGGTGTGAGGCGGGGTGTGCAAGAAAGCTAGCATTAAGTAAGGGCTGTTGATGGGGGCGTTAAACCTTGTGCAGACTCCTTCGAAAATGATTTTTTGAGTACAAGAGTGTTGATGCTGATTCATTTGTCGGATGGAGGCAATAAGCCTTGTGCAGGCTTCTTCTAGTTGGGAGTAGGCTATGTGTCGGTACCGGGATATCTAGTTATAAAACCCGCTACAACAAATTTATCACGTATACTGCGATTTAAAATCCTAGCCAGGAAGGGCAGCCGGTCGTATAAAACTATGGTGTGAGGCGGGGTGTGTGTAAAAGCTAGCAATAAGTAAGGGCTGTTGATGGGGGCGTTAAACCTTGTGCAGACTCCTTCGAAAATGATTTTTTGAGTACATGACTTGACGGTGATTCATTTGTCGGATGGAGGCAATAAGCCGTGTGCAGGCTTCTTCTAGTCGGGAGTAAGCTATGTGTCGGTACCGGGATATCTAGTTATAAAACCCGCTACAACAAATTTATCGCGTATACTGCGATTTAAAATCCTAGTCAGGAAGGGCAGCCGGTCGTATAAAACTATGGTGTGAGGCGGGGTGTGCGAAAAAAAAGCCAGCATTAAGTAAGGGCTGTTGATAGGAGGCGTTAAACTATGTGCAGGCTCCTTCACCAGGAGAAGCCTACATGCCGGTACCGTGCAGGTTCTTTCGATAGGAGTAGGCACTGTGTGTGTTTTAACCTCTCCGTACAATCATGATATTTTACGTTAGGAACTTACATAGGCTAAATGCTACACATTCCATGACAGAGCCGGGAATCGAACTCGGACCTCCGGGGGTAGCAGCTAATCACACCACAGAGGAGGACAATTTCAGAATATTTTACAACCTTAATTGGTACTGTGTTTTAAGAGCTTACACTCAGCTAAGAAGACGTTCGCGAGTTACAAGTCGCTTATCAGTGTCCTCGCTCAAGGTTGAGCCGGAAGATACGTATACAATTTCAGCTAACACATGCATTCCACACAACTCGCCCAGAATGACTGTGCCGATACTTCTAGGACTGTGGAACAAACCTATAGCCTACAGTATGCATGCCTCTCACCCGGTAGTCTCGGGTTCGATTCTCTTGGGAATAAAAATGTGTTTAAATCACATGAATGTGTTGAGTTATCCTTCCTGATGCAAAACTAGCAGTATCTAACCTCATACACCATAGTTTTACGACCGGCTGCCCTTCCTGACAACTCGGATTAAGAATCTGTTTTACAACGTCTAACACGGGAAATCGGGGATTTACAGCTAGATGCACTTCTTAGATTTTAAATCACGAACTATTGTTTTACGGCCGGATGCCCTTCCTGACGCAAAACTAAGATTTTAAATCGCAAGAATTTGTTTTAAGACTAGTCGCCCTCCCTGATGCAAAACTAGTAGTATCTAAGCTCTTAGTTGCCCTTCCTGACAACTCGGATTAAGAATCTGTCGAGAATCGGGGATTTACAGCTAGCTTAGATTTTAAATCACGAACTAACAAGAGCACGTAGAATTTGCCACTACCGGGGCAGCACTGTTCTCTCTGGATTAAAAGCTTTGTTTCCAAACAAGAGCACGTGGAATTTGCCGTCACCGGGGCAGCACGGTGATTAAAGATGGTGGATGACAGCTCTGTCAGAAAAGCACATGGGTTTGTAAAGCATTTAGAATTTGTCGCCACCACATAGAGTGTAGCACGGTGATTAAAGATGGCGGATGACAGCTGTCAAAAAAGCACATGGCTTTGTTTCCACGTGCAATTTGCCGTCACCGGGCAGCGCGGTGATTAAAGATGGCGGATGACAGCTGCACATAGCCTTGTTTCCACGTGGAATTTGCTGTCACCACATAGAGGGCAGCACTGTTCTCAAAGATGGCGGATGACAGCTGTCAAAAAAGCACGTGAGTATGTTTTCAAACAAGAGCACGTGGAATTTGCCGCCACCACATAGAGGGCAGCACTGTTCTCAAAGATGGCGGATGACAGCTGTCAAAAAAGCACGTGAGTATGTTTTCAAACAAGAGCACGTGGAATTTTTCAATTTGCCACCACCACATAGAGGGCAGCACTGTTCTCAAAGATGGCGGATGACAGCTGTCAAAAAAGCACGTGAGTATGTTTTCAAACAAGAGCACGTAGAATTTTTCAATTTGCCGCCACCACATAGAGGGCAGCACTGTTCTCTCTGGATTAAAGATGGCGGATGACAGCTGTCAGAAAAGCACATAGGTTTGTAAAGCACATAGAATTTACCGCCACCACATAGAGTGCAGCACTGTTCTCTCTAGATTAAAGATGGCGGATGACAGCTAACGAAATTGCCCGCAGCACAGTGCTCTATTGATTAAAGATGGCGGATGACAGCTGTCAAAAAAAAGCACGCGGCTTTGTTTCCCAACAAGAGCACATAGAATTTTTCAAATTGCCGCCACCACATTTCAAAGGTATCTAGCTAAACAGTACAGCACTGTGCTCTGTTGATTAAAGATGGTGGATGGTAGCTGTCAAAAAAAGCACGTGGGTTTGTTTCCAAACAAGAGCACGTGGAATTTGCCGTCACCACATAGAGGGCAGCACGGTGCTCTCTTGATTAAAGATGGCTGCTGTCACGTGGAATTGTCTGCTACCACAGGTATCTAGCTAAAGAGGGCAGCACTGAGGTTTGCGATGCAATATGACTGCTATCAAAAAAAGCATTTTTCAAATTATCCGCCACCACATTTCAAAGGTAAGTAGCTAAAGAGGGCAGCACTGTGCTCAAAGATGGCGGATGACAGCTGCACGTGGCTTTGTTTACCTCGCGCTAGTTAGGTTAAGTTGGTAGCACTAAGGTTTAGACCCGTCAAGATGGCAGCACTGTCGATGACAGGTGACGAATTTTGCAGCTACTGCG